>NW_026862506.1:0-87865 GCF_026571515.1 Ruditapes philippinarum
ATATTGACCCCTATTGATTTTGGGGTTAAGGGGTCAAAAGGTCAAGGTCACATTGACTTTGTAGGTAAAAACGGTTTCTGATCAATAACGAAAGAACCCTTAGGCCTTGGAACTTCAAACTTGGTATGGTGATTGGTCATGACCAGCAGATGACCCCTATTGACTTTGGGGTTAAGAGGTCAAAGGTCAAGGTCACATTGACCTCTTAGGTAAAAACGGTTTCCGATCAATAACGAAAGACCCTTAGGCCTAGGAACTTTAAACTTGATATGGTGATTGGTCATGATCAGTAGATGACCCCTATTGATTTTGGGGTCAAAGGGTCAAAGGTCAAGGTCACATTGACCTCTTAGGTAAAAACGGTTTCCGATCAATAACTAAAGAACCCTTAAGCCTAGGAACTTCAAACTTGGTATGATTATTGGTCATGACCAGTAGATGACCCCTATTGATATTGGGGTTAAGGGGTCAAAGGGCAAGGTCACATTGACCTTGTAGGTAAAAATGCTTTCAAATCAATAACTTAAGAACCCTTTGGCCTAGGAACTTCAAACATGGTATGGTGATTGGTCATGACCAGCAGATGACCTATTGATTTTGGGGTCAAGGGGTCAAAGGTCAAGGTCACAATGACCTTGTATGTTAAAACGGTTTCCGATCAATTAACTAAAAACGCTTAGGCCTAGGAACTTCAAACTTTGTATGATGATTGGTCGTGACCAGCAGATGACCCCTATTGAGTTTTGGGTCAAGGGGTTAATGGTTAAGGTCATGACCAGTAGATACTTGATAACCCTTATTAATTGTTTGATCACTGGGTCAGAAGTCATAATAACCTTATCACATGACTAATTGGCTGCTGATAGGGGGCATACATGTTTTACAAACATATCTTGTTTATTTATATACTTACTTATTTGTTCATCCCTTTATTCATTTATTTGATTATTTATCAGATATAAAAAAGAAAAGTAAATTCTTCCTATCATTCAATGCTATAAGGTTAGAAAGCAAAGATGCTTATCTTTCACCTTTTTGCCACTTCAAACAACTTTTCTATGCCCATACTGAAGTAATGGGTAATTTCACATCCCGGTATATGTAACAGTTATATTATATTGGTAAAGCACAACTTTTTATCTGATCTTTTCATGAAGACTTCAAGGCTTATAAGTTAAATGAGAAAATAGTAAATGTCAGTAACTTTTAGTATGATTTTATACTTCAAATAACTGACATAAACTTATTTTTCTCATTTCAATATCACCCGGGCAAATAAAAAAAGAATGAGAAAAATCAGTTGAAGTCGCTTATATATGAAGTTTATTATTATTATTATTATTATTATTATTATTGGTCTTGAATATTATTTCAAAATTATTAGCAGTTGAAGACGTGTCATATTACCATAAAATCTTTTAAAATAAAACGTTGGTTGAATGAGCTATGTCTTCTTTCTGAACCGGGTTATATAATTATGATATTTACTCATCATTAAAACAAAAGATTTTCATGACACCAAACTCACATCATCGCATATACAATTAATATTGATATACCGCAGTTTTTACTACATTTTAACCATTTGATGTTTTTTTTTTCACTTTTCAAGCACTTTGTATTACATCAATAATTTATGTATTTATTTATTTTAACTAATTAATTAATTTAATAATTTATTAATTGATTTTTTTAAATTTATTTATGTTATCTTTATTTCTTCATTTTATTTATTCATCATTAATAAATTGATTTATTTATTTACTTAATTATTTATTTATTTACTAGTTTTCATATAGTTATACATGTATTTACTTGTATTTACTTATCTATTCATCCCTTTATTTATTTATGAATAATTAAAAAAAGGATAAAGTAAAAATCTTCCTATCATGAAATGCTATATAAACTGCTTTAAAAAAACATGTACTTTACGAGTAAATTGCCTGTTCAATTGGTTAAACGTTAGAAAGCAAAGGAGCTTATCTTTCACCTATTTGCCACTTCAAACAACTTTTCTATGTCCTTCCTGAATTAATTGGTATTTTGGAAAAACACATACCGGTAAATATAACAGTTATATTGTTAAACCACAATATTTAAGACTTCTAAGCATAGTTACTATTATAGTAAAATGAGAAAATATAGTATAATATTAAACTAAAAATAACTGACAAATTTTTTTCTCATTTTAATATGATCATTATTATTATAATTTGTTTATTTGTGTTATCATTATCATTTTATTTATTGTCTAAATAAATAGAGGATATTCAAGATTTTTCTATAAATACATGATTTATTTTCATCGAGTGGTATGAAAATAAATATTTCATGAGTGGCGGTAGCCACGAGTGAAATATGGTAATTTTCATCCTACAAGATGAAAATAAATCATGTATTTATAGAAAAAACTTGAAATTTCTGTTAATTATATGCATTTTTCTCTTTTTGACATAAAAATTTGAAAGACTTTCCCTTAAATTTTGTGTACTGGCATAATTTAAAAGATAGTAGTCCGGCAAGAAACCAGTGAAAATACGGAAAATATGTTTCACTGCTGTGAAAAATAGATTTTTATAGTTAAAATACGGAAAATGAAAATACGCATTTTATTACATCAATATTTTTCAATATTTCATTTATAAGTATATAATAAATATTATATATTTGCGCTAGTTTTTTTCCTAAAAAGGGTGATAATTAATGTAAATAATGATTACACTTTAGGTAAATGGATAAGTATTTTGTATAAACAGATAGCTGATTGACAATAATATGTTATTACTAGCTTGAAAAATATAATATTAATATCAGTTTTTGATAGCTTTTAGATATTTTTTCTTATATTTGTTTTATTTACTACATATTCTCACTGTAACAATATGATGCATGATGGAAAATGTTAAATAAAGTAACGAATTGTCACAAAAATAAAACAAATGCTTGCCTTATATTATTACCTTCCATTTTGTCATTGATCATACCATCTTTATTAAAACGGGGATAAACCATATATCATAAAACTTTTGATCTACATAAATAACAATTACAGGCAAAGAACATACTAACGCATGAGGAATGCAATGAAAAAAGCATCATGTATTGAACAGAATTATACCATATGCGAACACCCATACTGATTTTGGAGAATGAACTGCATTAATGACAGTATTACTTACCCATTTCAAAAAGTATAAGAAATATAACATACATGTATTCTTCTATGTATACGTATACGTGTTCATCAAATAACCCCGAACAACGATTTCCAACATTATCCTTAGAAAATAAACCCATATGAAAAGATAGAGGAATATCATCCGCAAAACGGACAGGTACAATGCGTTTGAGGTTTAAAAGATAGGAGAATTATTCCCCTAACTCTATCTCTCTCTTTCTGCATGTAAATTTGTTGCTGAAAAAGTGCATAGAGGTAGACCCCCGGAAAAAGGACATCTGGAATTTCCTTTTTTATTCTGGAACGCATTATATATATATATATATATATATATATATATATATATATATATATATATATATATATATATATATATATATATATATATATATATATATATATATATATTGTAAATGAGTCTCAGTGAAAAAACAATCACCTATCTGTTACACAGTGACCATATCATATGCACATGAAACATCAGGTTCAACAGTGCACCCAGGGCATTTTAGCTATAGTTGCACCTAATATTTTTAGCTTTAGCGGCCCCTAAAAGGAGCTAATCAAACAAAATATTAGCAAATTGGATAAAAGACTACCAAAGAATGCTACAAACAAAATTTGGTGATTATCCATCAATTACATTACATCATATTACTTCACTTTTGTTAGTTTTTCAAAATATCTATGGTCCGAATGTTGTTATGCATCATCCTATGGACTTTATTGGTCATGCCGTACTGATTTGATACGCGATCCGGAGTTTTACCAACTGGCACAGTCAAAATACGTAAAATTATAATTCAGTTAATATCGAATTTCTGTGAACGTGTTTCACAACTTGATTTTGTGATTTTTTTTAAATATTTGAAAAGCAGAGTATGAATTCAAAAGTATTAAATTGAAAATATTACTTTACCAGCTCAAATATATTGGTGTGATGTACGATTTTTTGAGAGTGCATTTTTTTTGCCGACACAAATAGTATACAGTCATGAACATTCAAAAGAATTTTTATTTTTTATGCCTTTACATTTTGTTTTTGAAATTACATAGCTTTATAATGCTGTTTTTCTTTGTCTTAGTAATGCTTAAATAAAAATGATTTTAAATAAACCAGTATCTTGCAATTAATTATTACGCAGCTTTTTTTCGAAACTACAGAATCCTTACATTTTTGAAACTTAAAATATGTTTTGTATTGTTTATTAGCAGAGACATAGATACATTATCTTTATCTGTGGTATTAGCAAGTTAGTATGATTTAACTGCCTGGTAAAATTTTCAATATTAAGAATCTAACAAAAATGGTAATCATGATCAGTTACCCAGCAATATGGCCTACTTTTAAAACAAATCGTTAACCTTATAATTATAGTAAACACTTTTATTAATTTCACCAATTTTCTATGTAATATCTTATTCAAATACACACAATTTTGGCAATTTCAATCTGCCAGTCTTACAAGAGAAAGAATTAAGAGCCTTATATCCCTATTTATCTCTATTATTGTACTCAATCTATCGGAATTGTCCACCGTATCCCGAAATGACGTCATCCAAGGGCAGCAACTTGAATACGGTCTTAAATGAACGGGTCTATAAGCACCCAAAGTTTATGTAAAAGAGAAAAATGCAATGTATAAAAATGACAATTTACTATTCGTTGAGTAATTAATCTTCTATATAATACGAGATTCTATAATTCATTAACGCTTCAATATATATAAATGATGTATAAACGACTAATTTGCTTGTTTACAAAGTAGTAAAAGCTTTTAAAATAAATAATGATATCTGTTATAACTTATAATTTATTTTTATATCATGTTACGTAATTTAGCAAAGTTTGATCCTAATTATTCCTTTAAATTGCTTTAAAGAAATCAGCGTCGACACATGATCAGCGCTGATACTTCCGAATGATCACGTGATTGATTGAGTTAATTGATTCGATACGTATCGCATATTTTACAGAATTAAAGCTGTAAAAGACAAATTAACATCATCCTAGCGATGCTTGCCAAATAAATGTTTCATGTGCGTCATTTAAACGAAAATATTTCATATCAAATGACAAAAATTTTAAAGACAGAACAAGACAGATATGTCCCTTGTGTATTTTTGGTTGCGGGAATATTTAAAACATTGCGAGTTTCTCAAAGATGGATGGTTGAAATACCTTAACGAGTGCCATTTTTATCCAGTAACATTACCTTATCACATAATGATTGCAAAAAAGGAAATGGGACAGAATTGAAGATGGTTTGAACAGAGGTATATTTACACAATAGTAAGCGTAGGGTTATCAATGTATCAATGTGCTTGAATGTTGCCCAAAGAGAGATTAAAATATATAAAACAAATAAAACCGAATCCCAATAATGCTGTGTGTCTACTAATGAAAGTAAAACTTGGTATCAATAATCCATTTAAAAGTATCGATCTTTATTTATTCTTAATAATGTCGAAATACCAGTGCTTATGACCAAAGAACAAAAGTCTGATTTAAAATTAAATATTTATTTGAAAAACTAGACAATACAAAGCAGTCACAAGACAACCGACGTGAACTTTTCATACATTCATCAAACAAGTTAATCTGCTTTGTCAGCTCACATGACTTAACAAATGCGGTCAAGTCAAAGATAACACATAATGTAATAGTTCAGTCATGATGCTTCCAAGAAAGGCAATGTGTTTCATTAAATTATGTTAATGTTAATATTGATATCAAATTTTAATTCAAACGGTTATACTCATCACAGTCGAATGATATGGTCAGAGATATATCATTAAGTAGCTAAGCAAACAGTTTGGTTTTGGTGAAAAAGGATTCCGTTAACAATATCCCCTCCTCAAATGATACATTACTATTATTTCTTCCCGAAGTCAACACGTTGAGAACACAAATGCACAATCCACATTGTTGGTCTTCTGAAGATTGTTGTACTACAATCTACCTATTTCTACAATGAATTTTCTTTGTTGCCAATATCATATTTTTATGCCTTTTGCCCTTCCGAAGAAAGAATGCCGTGCATGGAAAACATTTTCATAGCCCTGAGTCTTAGTGTGAATTGAATAAATTGTTTTAATTTAAAAGATTATTCCAATCCATCATATGCAAGTTACAGATAATTATCATGATCAAGTGCTTAATCATGGTCTGCAAAAATGAGACAATCAAACAACAATTTAATCACAGTTTTGGTCCCTTTCTTTTTGTTCTCCCTGTTTTTATTCTACAGCAATTGATGAGCATGTGCATAATGAAAGTTTCACTATATAACTATGAATATTATGAAAATAATATATTTATTTAGAACATATATTTTTGATATAGACACTACTCATTCACAAGAAATGAGTCTGTTAATATTCATGAATTTCGTTGATCAATGTGTCGCAAATTGTTTATCGAATACAATTTATAATCACTTAATGATTCATTCCGTTGTATGTATATTCCATTTAGGTTGGAATTTCTTATTTTCATTTTGAAAGATGGTCAGCTGTTTAAGAAATTGTAACAAAGAATTGGTTTTGCTTTCAATATATATATCCGTATTTCTCAAAAAGCACAAAAAACTGTTTACAAACCACTCAGTATAAGAGGACGCAGACAAAATCACAAGTTCTCTCATTTAGCTGCCATGCTTCAATTGTGATACGTTTTAGTTATTATTTTTTTTTTTTACTTTAATTTGTTTTATGCAAGTGAAAAGTTTAGACAGAAATGTTTTCAAATAAAAATAATCAGAAACTTTTAGAAAACTAAACACGTCTTATAAAAACGTAATCGAGAACGACATTATAAAACTAATCTTTAGTTTACTCTCTAGAAAATAAACATGTAAAAGGAAATAAAAAAATAATCCATTGTCATTACATTGTAATTTATCACGTGATTATTTTACACACAAAATGTGTGTTATGTATTAAAACTAAGAAAGACAACAGAATGAACATTAAGAAAGTGATGGTTTTCTACATCATGTTTAAAGAATAACATGATCTATACAGTAACAATTGGATTTCCAATTGAGTAAACTATAATTCTGTCAATGTAAACATGGAAATTATTGAAATTGCTAACCATTTAAATATGAAGTTCACCATGTATGTCAAATATTATACTAATAAGGCTTTCATATTCAGGTCAAATATGTTAAGTCTATGTAAGCAAATAAATGAATTATTTAACATATTATTAAATACTTAATGATGCACTTAGAAAACACAAGGAAAGGGTATAGTGTTACTTAGATAAACTGGAACAGGACACTATCTCAGTTCAAATCTCTGTATAAATAAAACAAGTGTAATTTGAATGTATACATAATTTATTTTAGATCGATTTGTTGGAAGATATGCGGTTATTGACACACTCTCGAATCAAGGGTCTAAGATTTTGATATTCTTACATAAAAATAAATAATCTAAACTAATTTAAAGTTTGGACAATAATATATAAATTGCATTTATTGATGCATTTAGAGAGTCAACCAAACTGCATTCTTTCGTAGTTAAATACTGAAAATGATTCCGCGTGGAATGTCCTTAAACATTCAAGATGTAATGCAAATGTATATGCAACCATAACAAATAATTCTGAGGATTTCTGTGGAGTTGGTACATCTATTCTTAAACAGAAAATGTAAACAGTTAATGATATTAAAAATAAATCCATTATGTGTTTGTTACTACAAGCTGGAGATTTTAAAATAGTATATTTACATATGAAAGAAAGCATTGTCATTTGATAAAATGTAGCTTTTTTGGTAGTAAACAGTTTCATCAACATCTTATAATGTGACAAATTTAATTCACAGACTAGTTTATAACGTTAAGTACTGCAAAATGTTGTTTATTTTGCACTTGCACACTCAAGTCCATCCATATAAAGTTAACGTAATCTCAAACTGAAACTTCGAACTGGTTTGATAGCAAAATATTATCAAGTAATGTAGACGATAAAGGGAATGCATTTAAGTTAAACGTTTTTAGAGGAATTTTGTTGATCATTTATAAAAATGTAAATATATTTTCGCCATTGGAAAAAGAAATGTTCAACATGTTCTAGAATCAATATTAAATTTGTTTGGCAATTTGATCGATCACAAGTACACATTCGATTTGTTTGGAGCTGAATCATGATGTTATACAAATTTATGTCCCTTTATTTGCGATGATAATAATTTGACAATTAAGAACAGTAAACTGTTCAAATTTTTAGCTCACCTGTCACAAAGTGACAGGGTGAGCTTTTGTGATCGCTTTTCGTCCGGCGTCCGTCCGTCCGTCCGTAAACTTTTACTTTAAATGACATCTCCTCATAAACCAATAAGCCAATTTTATCCAAACTTCACAGGAATGTTCCTTTGGTGGTCACCTTTAAAAATTGTTCAAAGAATTTAATTCCATGCAGAACTCTGGTTGCCATGGCAACCGAAAGAAAAAACTTTAAATATCTTCTTTTAAAAAACCATAAGAGCTAGAGCTTAGATATTTGGCATGAAACATCTTCTTGTGGGTGTCTACCAAGTTTGTTCAAATAAAAGCCCTGGGGTCATTGATTTTCCCTATATGCATATAGTAAAAACTTAAAAAATCTTCTTTTAAAGAACCCAAAGAGCTAGAGCTAAGATATTTAGCATGAAACATGTTCTAAAGGGTGTCTACCAAGTTTGTTCAAATAAAAGCCCTGGGGTCAAAATTGGCCCCGCCCCGGGGGTCATTGATTTTCCCTATATGCATATAGTAATAACTTAAAAAATCTTCTTTAAAAGAACTCAAGAGCTAGAGCTTAGATATTTGACATGAAACATCTTCTAGTGAGTGTCTACCAAGTTTGTTCAAATAAAAGCCATGGGGTCAAAATTGGCCCCACCCCGGCGGGTCATTGATTTTCCCTATATGCATAAAGTAAAAACTTAAAAAATCTTCTTTTAAAGAACCCAAAGAGCTAGAGCTAAGATTTTTAGCATGAAACATGTTCTAATGGGTGTCTACCAAGTTTTTTCAAATAAAAGCCCTGGGGTCAAAATTGGCCCCGCCCCGGGGGGTCATTGATTTTCCCTATATGTATATAGTAAAAACTTAAAAAATCTTCTTTTAAAGAACTCAAAGAGCTATGGCTTAGATATATGGCATGAAACATCTTCTAGTGAGTGTCTACCAAGTTTGTTCAAATAAAAGCCCTGGGGTCAAAATTGGCCCCGCCCCGGGGGTCATTGATTTTCCCTATATGCATATAGTAAAAACTTAAAAATTCTTCTTTTAAAGAACCCAAAGAGCTAGAGCTAAGATATTTAGCATGAAACATGTTCTAATGAGTGTCTACCAAGTTTGTTCAAATAAAAGCCCTGGGGTCAAAATTGGCCCCGCCCGGGGGTCATTGATTTTCCCTATATGCATATAGTAAAAACTTAAAAAATCTTCTTTTAAAGAACTCAAAGAGCTATGGCTAAGATATTGAGCATCAAACATGTTCTAATAGGTGTCTACCAAGTTTGTTCAAATAAAAGCCCTGGGGTCAAAATTGGCACTGCCCCGGGGGTCATTGATTTTCCTTATATGTGTATAGCAAAAACTTAAAAAATCTTCTTTGAAAAAACCCAAATAGCTAGAGTTAAGATATTAAGCATGAAACATCTTTTAGTGAGTGTCTACAAAGTTTGTTCAAATAAAAGACCTGGGATCAAAATTGGCCCCGCCCCGGGGGTCATTGATTTTCTTTATATGTGTTTAGCAAAAACTTTAAATCTTCTTTGAAAAAACCCAAATAGCTAGAGTTTAGATATTAAACATGAAACATCTTCTAGTAAGTGTCTACAAAGTTTGTTCAAATAAAAGCCCTGGGGTCAAAACTGGCCCGGCCCCAGGGGTGTCATTGTTTTTAACTATATGTGTATAGTAAAAACTGAAAAAAAATCTTCTTTTAAAAAGCCCAATGAGCTAGAGCTTAGATGTTTAGCATGAAACATCTTCTTATGGGTGTCTACCAAGTTTGTGCAAATAAAAGCCCTTGGGTTAAATTGGCCCTGCATGTTGGGGGGGGGGTGGGGTTAGGGGGCCTATATACAGGTGAGCGACCTCAGGGCCATCATGGCCCTCTTGTTTATTGTTCTGTCGTGAATGACATTAGCTTAAATGGGCTGAAAGTAATCTGCAAGCAAGTTAAAAGTGATATATTGAACTAAATCTAGATTAAATATATTAAAACGATTAAAAGACAAGAATAAAGATCAACACGGCAAAGGCAACGCCCACAGGGCACAGCCCCCGACGCACCCAAGAAGCGCCTCCAGAAGTCACTAAACCAAAACCCGGAGTGGACATAAGGGCGTGAAAGGAGAGGGACATGTAATGTGTGAAATCATATACACTAAAACCGGCCCATATGGGAATTAAAGGGATAAGGGCTAATAGGGGGGAAAAGGGGAGGGGGTCAAAAATGGGAGGGGTGTGAGAAAATACCTACCATAAACGACAATCCAACAAGGCAGACATCACAAAACATGTTAATATTTAAAACAAATAAAAACACAGACATGAAAAACACCTGAAGGAACAAAGAGGGGTACCGCCTTGAAACAGTCAGTTGTAGTTAAACCACTGGGAAGTTTTAACCGGTTTTAGGCGCGCCAAACCTCAATCTTAGCCCCAATATCTTCTTGAATGACATGAAAGTGTAAATAAAATAAAATTAATCCAAATCGTGTAAATATTATTGTTAATTTTTGTGACGATGATTAAAGCATCGAAAATATTGGACTAATTTGAATCATACGGTTTAAGTACAAAAACGTTGCTGTTTATATCAAGATTGTGCATATCCAATTTCATAACAATTACATTTGTTGCATCAATATTATTGAATATGAAAATACAATAAAAGCTGACAAAGGGTTTCTAAACAATAAAACTTTTAGTTTGGAATTAATTACTTGATATAAATGCAATAATTTAATTTGATTAGATTAACGTAGCATAAAATTCATAAAGTCAAACGCAATTTATTAGTGTTTCTGATATATTTTCAATTACATGTATACATTCAATTAGATACATCCGTAGATGAATGAATTATCATGAATGTTACATAGCAATAGTCAATTTTAAAAACAATGAAATGAACCAGCTTAGAATTGTTATCCTTACTTCATATTGTTCTAAAATGTTGAAATCCATAGTTCATGGTAGAAAGACACAACTTGGTTTTATTCATGAATTATATATATGTTTTATTATTCTTTTAAATTACATTGTGCAAGCGATGGAAATCCACAGGTAATGTTTTTGCACAAAGAGATGTCAATTAGATTACAATTTATCAATTTCAAACGATAACCTTCATACAAAATGTGATGAGACAACTTTAAACTGTGGTGCGTTCTAGATCATTCAAACAGTGGTTACTTGGCTGTACTTAGTGAGAAATATAATACACTACGAAATGAAAGTGTTTAGTGTTCTGACTTAATTATTTTTATATCATCTTTATTTAAATAAATGTGTTACAATGAAAGTCGGGTGATAAACTTGTTATACCTAGATGTTCCAAATTTTATGTTTTATTTCATGAACATCATCCATAATTTACGACGGTTCCCTAAAATATCGTTTGGAATATGTTGTCAATAACTTTAAATTGATAAAAAAGTATGTTACTTATCCTAAATAGCTTTCATTATCACTTTTTAATCAATTATTACAAACTATGAATTCTTTTGAATTACATTAACGGTAAAATGAGCACAATGCTACTTAAATATATAGCATTTACACATTTGTTGCAGTATATACTTTTTGTCTTTGCTTCTGGAAAAAATTAACATTTTTACTCCCACATAAAAATTAAAATTACCCACAAAACACCGTATCGTGTCAGAGTTATGTTGATTGAATTAAAATTCATTCACCAATATAAAATATCATACGATCGCTTATATACTTTTAAATGTTTGAACAAGAAAAATCACAACGTGTCAATTATACATCTTTGAACTTACTGACAAAAACCAATTACATTGGCGATACCTTATCAATCACCAGACTATCTTTCATTGAACTTGCAGGATTGGCATGAAATTTACATACATTGAAATATAAAATACTTTTATCGTAAGTGCATTTTTCATATTCAATACATCCATTGAAGTGCCCAACAACATTATCGTTGAATACAAATAGTAGATAACATAAAGGCTTTTAGGATTGAAATTTGCCTATTTGATCAATCAAAATTTGTTTATAAATACTTGTATAAACAAATAAATAACGCAATGTTTTACGTGTTTTTTCCTCGAATTGATTGGTATACTTACTGTCTAATATCTGCAATAATGTCAGCAAGTCTTAGATTCAATATAATTGATGATTTTTTATACATTATTCTCAAAGAAAGATGTATACAATGTAGATATACTGCAACTATGACATTATCTATTATATAATAGTATAGCTGATGAACTGTTTATATGCATTAAGCCGTTAATGGAAAAATAATATGTTACAAAGCATATGTAAACGTGTTATTACTTAGCGGGTAAGCCAATTGTATTAATAATAACGTCGAATAATATCTTGAATAACTGAGTATATTTGAAAATTAGAAACACATATGTATAGGAATAATACTGAATGAAAGAGTAATTTCACTTGATGACCAATGTATGTATCAGCATAATATTTCATTTTAAAATTAGCATCTTTTGATTTCATTTGGAAATTGTAAGGAATGAGAAAACTAGCAAAATATTGTAGCGGTAGGCTATGTCATGATAATAAGTATATATCAGTAAATGAGTAAAGTATTTGGATAAAAGAACTTTCTTCACTAAATAAATAGAGACAATTATTCATCTTATATTAATAAATTAACAAAGTTAATCACAATTATTCCCTCAGCTTTTTTTTATAGATATCAGAGCCGACAGTTTATTATCACCATTACATCTCAATGGGAAGTTTAATCTATCTCATCTGACAGTATAAAAGGATGACTGATTCAATTATCATTACATATTTTCAGAGTAAAAGCGGTGAAATCAAATAAGAACATCCTTAATATTTGGCAAATAATGGTCTAATCTGCGTCGTTGAAACGTTTTTATTTCAAAAAATAAACATTTCAAACAAGACATATACTTCCCTTTGTGAATTTTGTTTGAGTGTGTAATGAAGAAACTGAAAGCATCTCTAAAATTTAATACTGTGTCCAGAAACCAATATGTGATCATGTGAAAACAAAAGGTTAAGAAAGCTTAATCTTATTTAATAAATAAAAAATGTCATTATCATCAGTGTCTTATAAAATATTATCGAGCTATGCTCATTCAGGGAAATCATATTGTTAATGCTTCAAATCAAATGTATGCGTAATTTGATTAAATTTCTTAAAAATTTATTAACATCAATCTGATTTGCACAAATAAAAGCGATCATTTTAAACCGATTACCAAATAAATATTTGCATAACGTAGAGAGTTCTGTAAATAATTCCAAAATGCTTTTGTCTGAAGTAAAAAAGGTTTTTAACAAACCGAAACCATTATCTGGTATTTCACTTGACGTATTGTTTGAAAATTTTAGTTCATTATTTTCAAATAGTGAGAATGAATATGATATAAATGACGACAGGGATGATAATTGGCATGTAAGTGTAAAGTTTGAAGAACTTATTTTTAATTCTAATATCACAGATGAGGAAATTTTACAAGGAATAAAACATGGGGACATTAATAAATCTCGTAATGGCAAGATTATACCCTAACAACTTATTTACGGCGATAATTTTTTATTACCTTTTATTCGTATCATTTTCAAAGATTATTTTGACGTGGTGAATTCCCTGATTGTTGGGCAAAACAGTCATTATACCATTGCACAAAGAAGGAAGTTTGAATAATCCAAATAATTATAGAGGCATAGCATTATTAGAGGTATATATAGTAAGGTTTATGTATCAATAATTACTAAAAGATTAACATTGTATGTTGAGATTTACAGTAAGTATTCAAAAGCTCAAGCTGGATTTAGAACTGGATACATTACAGTTGATAATGCTTTTGTTTTATATTCTATTGTTAATAAATATTTAAGTATGAAAATCAGTATATGTAGCTTTTGTAGAGTTCCAAAAAAGCTTTTGACTCAGTAGATAGAGGTTTATTGTTTCAGATTTTAAAAAGAAATGGAATAAAAGGTCATTTATTTCAGACATTGCATCAAATTTATTCGTCACTTAAAGCATGTGTTGGGTCAAAAGAGGGGGTAACTGATGTATTTCTTGCCCAATTGGACTCCGTCAGGGATGTAATTTAAATCCGGGATTATTTGCAATGTTCATAGATGAATTACAGTCATTGTTACAAAATTGTAATATAAGAGGTTATCAGTTATTTCCTGATACTGTTAAAATGTTATATTGCTATTTGCTGATGATATTGCTTTAATGTAAGATTCAGTTGTTGGGTTACAAAAGCAATAAAATATATTAAACCAGTTTTATTCACAAAGTAAACTAACCGATAATATTACAAAAACTAAAATATTATTGTATATTAAACGCCATGGTCAAATAGCTAGAAGAGAAAAATGGACGTGTAATGGTAGTCAATTGGAAATTGTTAATGGGTGAACATATGTTGGTATATATTTCTCCAACAAATTGTCTTGATAAACTAGCAATGTGTCCATAGGACACGGGTGCCCCCACCGCGCCACTGCTCTGTCAATCTTATGACTCTAGGTCAAATATTTTTTGAAAACTAAAAACTTTTACTAAGTAAAGGGCAAGTAAAGGGCAGGAACTTTACAAATACTAAATAAATCCACAAGGAAACCCACGGTGCAAAAGTACACATGCTGATCAACATTCTTGTAAACTTTCAGGCCTACAAGTGAAATACTTTTAGAAGTATGCATGAACAAGTTGAAAATTGCAAATCTATACTACTGTAAGTCAAGGGCAATAACTCTTACAAAACTGAAAAAACCCACATACAAAGTCCCAGGTTCATAGCTTCACAGTGATCTGAATCATTATTCCTGTAATTTAGTGATGTTGATCATTATTCCTTTAAAGTTGGTTGATTCTAGCTCAAGCACTCAAGGAACAAATAACAACATAATGACACGGTTTTTACTAAGTCAATGGAAATAACTGGATTAATCCACAAGTAAAACCCCATGTGCAAAACTATATAAATATGCTAAGCAAACTTCCCGTAAGGTTTAATGACTCTATGTCAAATCCTTTTTCAGTTACATGCGACACAAGTTAAAAATTGCAAACATTTTCTGAGTTAAGGGCAATAACTCTAAAATACTAAATAAATCCAGACGAAAATACCAAGGTGCACAACCACACATGCTGATCAACATTCCTGTAAAGTTTCATGACCCTAGGTCAAATTCTTTTTGAGTTATATGCGAAACAAGTTGAAAATTGCAAACTTTTACTAAGTCAAGGGCAATAACTCTAAAAATGCTAAAAATATCCAGACGAAAATACCCAGGTGCACAACTACACATGCTGATCAACATTCCTGTGAAGTTTCATGACTCTCGGTCAAATATTTTTTGAGTTACTTAAAAAGAATGGACGGACGGACGGATGGACGGACGGACAGACAAGGGTAAATCTAAATGCCCGCCACTAAAGTTGGGGCACAAAAATGTCCGAAGTCATATCTTACAATGCAAAAAAGGTACTTCTGTATATTTTAATTTTTTTTCAGCATATATCTTGTTTGCCATATAATTTGTTTAAGGGTCGGAAATATGGGGCTTAAAAAGATCAAACTATAACGAGTCGTTGCAGGTATATGCATGTATAAGATTTATAAATGTAAATAAATCAGCTTGAAATAATGCTGTACTTGGTGATAATGGGAGATTTCCTATTGGCTTTTATGCATCTAAACGGTGCATTCAATATTGGATAAAGTTATTAGATTTACCTACACATTGATATACTAGACTCTGCTATGAAACGCTTCCATACTTTGATAATTTAGGACACCACAATTGGGCTAGCGACGTAAGACTATATTTATATGAAAATGGTTTTGGCTATGTGTGGGAAGCTCAAAATGTTGTCAAATTCACATGAACATTTCAAAGAAAAGTTTCTAGCAATTAGGGAAGAACATGAAGATTTTATACATATTTATACGGACGGTTCAAAGGAAGGTTGCAAAGTAGGTGCGGCTGTGTTTGAAAATAATTTTATATCTAGTATGAGGTTACCAGATATTGCATTAATTTTTACTGCTGAAGCAAAAGCTATAGATTTAGCATTGCCATACATAGAACAGCATACCCATGATAAATTTGTGATATTTTCTTACTCGCTTTCTGTTTTAATATCCATTAAAAATAAAAAATCTGACAATATCATGATAAAAAACTTCTTTTTGTCACAAAGTGAAAGTACGTTTGTAAAATCTTGCATTATATTTTCACGCCGAACCTCATTTTTACTCTATATTCATTGATGTGAGATTGCATCATCTTTTGTTCAATTTAGAGTTTTCGGGTGAACTTATTATTTAGAGTATTTTTGTGGTGTGCATAAATTTCCATGTCTCAATTTAAACATCTTGCCGTTTATTTCACAAAAATCCTTTCAGTAATAAGAAAGTTACATTTTTGTTTTATGAACCAGATATATGTATTATGTCTGTATTTGAAGGACGGGCCTTTATTTTACATTACTATTTTTCCCGCCGTCCCAGCTTTATTTCGTGCAAATCGATTTTTCATGTTTTGCACGATCTGTTTTCCCGCTCAGTACTCAGTAGTTTGCTATATAATGACTAAATTTTAAGTGACATATTGCAATGCACTGGACGTTATACAGGTCACTATGACGGTGACAGACAAATTATATTTGTCATAAAATTACAGCTTGTACAAGGTAAATTTAATTTTCTAGTGATTTTGTTTGATAAATTTTTGCTATTTCGTAAAATACTATTCTCTATTAGAATTATAGTTTATTTGATTCAGGTTTAGTTATTTGGCAGTAATTTATTGTTTTCTAAACTTTTGCAGATTAAATTTTAAAAGCTCTTTTTATTCTAGTGTTTCGCTTATGCAAATTTATACCGAGACATGTTAATTGATGTATGTTAATTGAAGTTTTAATTATATTGTATTTGTATAGGACCCATGAATATTTTATAGATATATATCAATTCATAAATAATTTATTATGGTTCTACCGTATTTGTGTAACTTTATGTAAAATGCTGCAGTATCGTAATGATTTGTTTCAATCAATTTAATTAACGTTATCATCTTACTTTATTTCATTTATCATCAGTTTTTGTTATAAGTAAATACAACGTATCAAAACTAACGTATCTCTAGAGAAGGATCTTCAGTGGCATGATTTTGGAAGACGTTTTTTTATTGGTGGTTATTATGTGGCGTATATTTGAATATATTTGCAACGCAGTAGTATGCGGATGTGATTGAATTTTTGTTCCACGGAATGTATGGTGTACTATAGTGGACATTTTGTTTATTCAAAGAAGCACGTTATTTTATTGGAAACCGACAAAGGTCGAGTCTTTTCCAAGTGACTTTATTATACCCTTATGTTTGATTATCATGGAACTTACCATGTTTTATACTTTGTAGCTTCTTATTTGAGGACACACCCGAAGATGACACGGGCCCTACACACGTATGTCGATGGCTAAAGGGTGACGCATGCCCTTGTTCAGGATCCTATCAACTGTGCCAACACTGTAGGAAGTACAGTTACGCTTGATAAGATTTTATACAAGACGCCCGCCATTGTGACGAATTTTGTTCAACAACGCCACCACTTTATTGAAGCATCATGACAGAAACTTTACGGGAGAAATAGACTGAGATACGTTGATAGTGTTTGTTTGCGCAGTGACTTATCATAGTAGTTTATCATATATAATCATTTTTCATTTATAAATATTCATTTCTGTTAATAAATTTGTATATATTTTTCTGTTCTGAGTTGTTGGTTGTTTAAATAGCAATTGTGGTCGGCCTGGTATCCCATCGTAGTCCCTATTGTGACACTTTTACGATTTCATGATATACTTAAAATAAAATCTGTTAATTATATTGGATTCCAAGTCATGTAGGTATACGAGGAAATGAAAAAGTAGATGTTTTAGCTAAACAATCATTAAATTTTCAAGAATCTGACTTATTGTTACCTGCTTGTGATTTTAGAACGGCTATAAATAAACTCGTTTCATCTGAATGGAAAGCAAATTGGGACAATGCCGTCTTTAATAAACTTCATGATATAAACCCATCTCTTGATGTGTCACCATCTCTGTCTTTGTCAAACCGCCATGATCAAACAGTTCTTCTTCAATGCCGAATCGGACACACTAAAGATACCCATTCTTATCTCCTCACGAATGACAATGCCCCTTTCTGTGTAGCTTACAATGAAAATTTTCAAGCATTTTCTTCTGGAATGTCATGATTTTTCACAGACCCGTAATAGATTTTATAATGTAAGTTCACTCAAAAAACTCTTTAATACAATTGCATCAAAAAACATCATCGATTATTTGAAAGAGATAAATTTGTATTCAAGGATCTAATTGGCTCCTTTTTATTATCATTTACCAAGTTTTACATAATATTTTAAGCCTATTATAGCATTCGGCACAATATGGCCATTTATGTGTTGACGTGCCGTAAAATCCAAACAAACAAACAAAATCAAAATGTTGTAAATGCAAAAATGTTTTTAAGTCAATATGCTCAGAAATTGAAAGATCAGGCAATGAAATGTTGGTCTGCTAGATGTGCTGAAACAAGTAAATTGTGTCATTATATACATTTTAAGCAGTGTTTTGGGCTGAAAATATATTAAAGTTATAGATTTTGAGAAATTTAGAAAATGTCTAGCAAATTTCCGTTGTTCACAACACAACCTTATGATTAAAAAATGAAGGCATTTTAACATAGACAAAGAATATCGTGTATGCATTTATTGTGAAACTGCTATTAAAAATAAATTTCATTTTATGATTGTATGCCCTTTGTATGCTAATCTTCGTACACAATATGTGCCAGATTATTATTTTCGTTATCCAAATACAATGTATATAACAATTTCATAATTTGATGTCAAATGAAAATAAAGATATAATAAAAATACAGAATGTATCAATGGACTTTTATTATTCTTTTAAAGTGAGAGAGAGGAGAATTTATAAGTATGTCTGAATAGTGTTATATGTACAAACATTATTAAATAGTATGTTGAATGTCATATTGTACAGTCTCATCATAACCACATTAAATGTATTATGTATGTGATTTTGTATAAATTGTGTTTGGGCCGGAGGATAGAATTGAATTTAATTGAAACAAGAGATTTATGTTTTTGCATAATACACCGTCTCCTTATGCTATACACTTTGGCAACTGACTTCAAAATCACTTGATAACATGCATCTTCCTAACTGCTGATACTTAATATCTTACATCTAAATGAGACCTTTGCATTGATTCCTGAGGTCTAGGATGCGCAGGAAATACTATGTTCAAATGTTCTGCAAAGATATATTTGATGCATTACAGACTTGTGGACCGAAACATAATTTATAACTGTTAACCTTTGACTTCTAAGTGTAACCTTGACCTTGATGTAAGGTTTCTAAGTATTGCGCAGTCTGGTTATATTTAACAATTCCTTCATTAAGTCATTAACCGGAAATGATTATGCTAACTGCTGACCTTTTTCCTCTTGGTGTTACCTTAACATTGGAACGAGTCAAGGTATTACATATGACACATTGTCTTATAGTCCTCTTATTTATGCAAGCATATTTCAAAATCCTTTGAATACAAAGTAATTGGCCGGATTAGCCTTCCGAACACACATACACAGGCACTAACACACTGACGGATTGACAGACGGACGAACAGGGTTTACACTATATTTTCTCTTACCAATATGATGGATATCCCTTTAAATTAAAATCATTCTGTTGCTTTCAATGTGAAAAATATGTTTAAATGTGGTCGAGGAAATCGCAAACCATTAGAATTTTTGCTTTACTGTTATATTCAAAATTAGCGTTTGGAGTTGCAAAATGTCACAATTATTGTTCCAAATGTGTTTGAAAGATATACTCTGCTCATCCTTTCCTAAAATATTTTTATCAAAACCATTTATTAAAATATATATAGTTTTTACAGAATGTGTCAGATTTAAATGTAAGAATGAACAAATTATTTATCCAAAGCTTTTTTTTCCCTATGCCAGGTTAAGTTAAATTGGTTGTTTCTTAAAACTGCCAGTTTTTGAATGACTTAATATATTCATATTGTAACCACATATGGTATGTAGAAGTTTATACACAACACATCTACTTTGTGAAGTTAAATACACGTAGGGCACAAAATGGGCTACTAACACACTATTCGACTCTAAATTAAGACCAAACAGTTAAAACATTGATTATAAAAAAATTGAATTTTTCCCCATTCACGTTACCATTTTGTTAGACAGGCACATTTATAAATGATCAATCAACAAAAGTCTTTGAGAAACGTTAATGCTAATATGCATTCTTCTTTCGTCTAATTTGTCTGGACCATAATGTGCTTTGAACAGTCCGAAAGTACACAATAGAACAATTACGTTTATATCCAAGGAATTGATTATATTGTGTTTTTTGTTTCTTCTTAATTTCTGTTTAGACTCAATGTTGAAATGAAATAAATAGTTTAACTTCCTAACCTTCTCAACCTTATCCCACTAAAATATATTTAAAGCATACGTAACTTATCCCATGTGATTTTGTTTAGTTCCGTCCATTGTGTTCTCGTTTAGGTCATACGCTTTCTATAATTTGGAGACCATACGCCGCTTTTCATAGAATGGCATGGAAGTGTCACATTGAAGGTTCCATGATAAATTTCGAATGAACTCCTCTGCCGATGTTCAAAATTCAAAATTTCACCATTTCATGTTTAAATGTTGAATTTTGCCAAAGCCGGTGATAAGGGGTGTGGATGGTAGTTTGCATTTGACTGTACCGTCCATGAACAGGCTCAATCAAACCGAACCCGCAATATTTTCAATGTTGCTATTTTGTGTTCTTTTTAGGGATTCTTATTTTCTCTATTTTCAAAGAAAGTCAATTGAGAACAGAGATGAAGAAAACCTTAAAAAAAGCATTGAATTGTCCGTTATAATTCAAAGACGACATATTGCATTCTAAAAAGTGTACCATTCTTTCCTATTGGAATATATGTAGTTTATGACAAGCATTGTAAACAAACATAGTATAAATTATCTTGTGATAACGCCATTTTATATTATACATGTATCACAGACTGAATCTAATATTAACTGACACTCTGATAAGTTGCAGACTGATTAATGCCGATTCGGAAACGTAAGGAAATAGTTGTTTGCGGACAAGCAAATATACATAAGATAAGGTAATAAAAAATGTATATTGAAATACAGCCTTAAAGTTTATTATGAATATCTGTGATGTGCTTGGCCCAAGTTGGGTATATTAAATGTTTATATTGTGAAAAGAATTAGTTAAGCTTTTACTGATGGATATATTTACGAGATAAACAAGATAACTAAAATGTTGTTTTTGAACTTTATACCTTTATCATCATGCAAATAAAACAATCGGATAGTTTCCTCATCTGCAATAATTAAATAATATATATCAATAAAGTAAATTATTATATAATCTATAAATAGCTTTAAAATGTGTTCATGTATTTTTTGTCCTTCCGGATCATTGATTCCAGCACCTTGTGTTGAAACTTGAGTTTCACTTAGACCGATGCTTGGGGCATGAGGGATGTTGCACTTTTTCATAAATCATCCCTCATGCACAGACTCTGTCGGGCCAAATCTGCGGATTTCGTGTTATTTGTTGTTTTCAATGCTCCCGAGGGAGCTCCCATGTTTTCCAGATTTTTACCCATGATCTATTAAATTCATTGCCAACGATCAAGACGCTACAACGTGTAAAACATAGAACATCTTACTCAAAATCTTATAGTTGTATTCGTACTCAAATTGTTGCAGAAATTTATTTTGCCCCAGTACATTTATAGATTCTATATAGTTTTGAGATTATAAATGTCAGTTCAGATTGGAATTTGATTTTTGTATAGTTTTGAATGTCATGTTAGATTTAAAGAGAATAATTTAAGCAATTAACGTTATTCAAATGGAAAGTTTAGTAGGAAGTTCATAAATGAGAACGTTTCATTGATACTAATCCACAGATCTGCAAAACCTTCGGATTTACCTAAAGACATTTACTTTTAACATCCGGGTAAAAAGGAAGTAACCTAAATATGTTATATTAAAGACTGTTAAAACAATTACTAATAAATACATTTCATCATTAGCGGTTATTTAAACAGTCCATTACATCAATACATCAAATCCTTTGATCTCTCTGGAATTAGATTATGGAATGATTTACCTGTAGAGTTAACGGAGATCAACAGGTTACAAAGTCTTAAGGTTGCCATCAAAAGTCATCGTATGAACAGTATTTATTTTTCTTTACTATGTTTTTTTTACATATTTAGGCTCATGCTTTTAAATTGTTTTACAATTTAAGTAATGTGTTTTAAATCGTAGCTGTAAACAGGAGTGTTATTATATCAAGATTTGACTGTGATATACATTTTTATGACTTTATTTGTATTTTTAAACATGATTATATTTAGGTCTGCCTATCTATGTCATGCCGCAAATACAAAGGACAACAATGGAAATAAGAGTTGTTGCCCTTTTTTGTGTTATCCTTGGTGTTGGTGAGCATGTCATAGTTTTCTGGTATTCGATACAGTATTTAATAATGCTCATAATTGTATCCTATGTTATGTTGTCAACTATATATATGCTTCCTATGCCGAAATAAATCTATCTATAATCTATCTAAGCAACCATATAATTATTTGAAAATTATAAACTTTATATCTAATGAACGGATCAAACTGTTATCAATCTTTATCACCATAAAGTACTGGAATCAATGATCCAGAGGGACCTAACATATATAACAACACTTACTTTATTTAAGTCACGAATGATAATTAACGTTTTATTAACGTTTTATAAATTTGCAAACGATAAGAATGCTTTTATTAAGGGACCATCTACAAACGTACACCACATAAAAAACTGTACACACACTTAGATCATCTGTCAAACTCAGCGTCTAAAATTCTACCTTAATGTAAAACAATAGTCTTATATGAATAAAGGACTAGCGACAATGATTAGTGTTGGAAAGTCAATGTGTTCGTTAAGCGCCATGTTGTTCTGACCTCAATTCCCAAGAGAATGGAATTATAGGCACTTTATTGGCGCATCACGTTATCAAATTCGTTTGAATCACAATGTCTAAAATGTCCTTTAGCATTGCGACGCTTTGGCAATGTTAAAATCAAACACACTAAAACATTTTTTTTTCAAATCATACACACGCTTCAAATATCGATAAAATCATCGAATACATTAAACTGTTAGATATCGAAAAATATGCAAAATGTATAGGATACATCACATTAGATCATAAACTTTAAACACGTTGATTCACTTTCATTGAACCTTTCTTGCCTTTCCTGACTGAAATTATTTGACATTTAGAAATTTAGAAGAAGAATAAAGTTAAGCCTGACATGACATGTTGACTTTTCATCAATAGGAGATACTTTTAACAGTCATTAACAGCGGCATACATATACAATTCCAATGATTAATATGCATGTGCACTATATTCTTATTCCTTTTCTGTTTCAAACCGAATATGTTGCACATGGTCTGGCCGTTTTACCACGTTGTCCGCTAACCGCTTAAGATTGTCGAGTTTAAGATTCGGGACGTATTTTAAGTGACAGTCGACCGCTGACAAAAGGTGACAGCTGAATAGCTATATAGCGTAGCCAGAGTATCTTTTTAATCTTTTATTTGATTTTGATCCGTATATTCGTTGTATAAAAAGCTAAAAGATCTTTTTGAAACTGTTTTTGGTTTGCAGTTTGAAGTTTGTTCAACATGACTTCGTTTTACATTGCAGGTATTTCACTAAATAAATATATATAATAGAATAGTCCTTTTTCATTCGAAAAGTAATAATTCGTGCAAATAAAAGTGAAAGCATGTAATATGTTAACTTGCTTTCTATGCTATGGACTCACACTTGGATTTTTTGAAACCTTTATTGAGTAATTTAACACTGTCATAGATAAAAGTGTGAGCAATACTGGTGATATACATGCTTATTTAAATTCGCACTTCTATTCTAATTTAGAAAAATATATGTGTTTAAACGCATACGTCAATGATGATTGTTAAAATCAAAATAAATGTATTTAAAGCTATTCAGAGAGATGACAGATTCATACAGTTTGAAATATTTTAATTATATTAATTACTGTCAACAATTCTATAAAATGTACCAATAATTTATTTTAATCCAAACTTGTTCTTGGATGAAATGCAAATAACAAACATAAAATAACTGTAATATTTAAGTCAGACTTGATAGTTTCAATTGTTCAGACTTGTTTGCATAAATCAATCAACTGTTTTCTCTCTTGCACAATGAAAATAGCAAAATACAATTTTGAAGTTTAATCATAGCTTGTTCTGATATGCCTCTATATTCTTTCAGGATATTCATGTCCTTCTGTTATAAATAATCCGTGCACTTTCAAATAAGTGCGTTAATTTATCATTAAAAATATCACAAAATGGAACAAAATACGATGACTGACTGATTTATATTTGGGGAAAATTAAATAAATGAGCATTTAATTTGAATTTGTCGAAGAGATATGTTATGCACATTAATATTGCCGGTGTAAGCGTAAATTTAAAACAACATCTAATTCTAAAACATTTTTTTCCGATACTGCATAGTTCTTTTATTTCACAGACAAAAGAGTGCTTATTCCTGTTTCTTAACGTTAAGAAAATTAACAATCTAAGACAAATCAGTTGTTTTTAAATTTGATTTTATGGGTCAATTCTTTAAGTGATTGTTCTTTCGCGACCGAATAATACATACCAAGTAAATTTTACTATATTTGATGAAATTATTGGTCAATCATATTTATAGATAAAGAAAAACACATAATTGGCATTCAAGTTATTTCATTAAGTAGTCCTGTTCGTAAAGTGAAATATCACAAATATATTTACTGAAATAGGCTTTCACTTCTACTACATAAGCAAACAAAATGTGTAAAATATATATATATTTTTCTATATAAGTGCCAAGTGCATCGAAGTTGATACAAAAGCCGATACTCAATTGATAGTTATGGTAAACTAAAATATAAAACGCTTAACTTGATATTGTATTGTAATCAATATTAAATAGATTACAGAAAAACAATGTGTAAGAATGTTAAGGAAATCAGTATTCCATATTCAATTATTCATTGATATAACACGATATCGAATACAAACTGAATTGTTTTACAAGCATACATGGAATAAAGAATGAGATTTACATAAGAAACGATCTATATCTGTGCCAATAAATGCAGTATAGAGGTGGTTAAATTAAATAAAAATCGTGTAGAGCCCATACAGAGGAATTTGTAAATATATTTGATTAATTTTATATCCGCATCATTTTTTCGAATCGTATTTACACTCAGTCGTTTATTAAAAGCAGCAATAAATTGATTTTGTATATCAAGTCCATACAATTCGCTTTTAAGCGGACGAAGTCTTACAGGTGTTGTTTGCTCTCCCACAGTAGCGATATGTACTAATCCCGCGTTAACAGACATCATAATTATTTTTTACATTATTTTGTTATTTTTTATTTGAAATAATTTTAAATCAGATATTTTGACATTCACTTTCACAACAGATATGTAACATATCATAAGTTCTAAAAAATACGCTTATTAAGCATATAATTCTAATATCATGGTAAGGTATTAGTTATTTAGTTTAGTTTAACATGCATAATTATGAGCATATCCATGCTTATACTTGCGTTGTATTTCAATATTTGATCTAAAGAGTCAAACCCGAATAACGCTTTTATTTTCATATTCAAAACATTTTTATTTTAGATATCGCGTCATAGTATGCATAAGTTTTTTGTTTGTACAATTGGTAAAACTGCACGATCTGTTGCTTCTATACATTTTGGCGTTTAGAGCATTTCAAGAGGATGTCATAATACCAGTTTGTTAACATGTATCTACATACGTGACCAATAATAATGCAAAAGTATGAGATAAAGGAATAGAAAAACGTCATACGTTTTATTCATATTTATCAAACGAGAATAAAAGTTTTCTTTATATTCATTTCTGAACCTTAATATGTATTTTCAGGTCACCAATGGCTTAGATTTTTATGACATTCCGCTGAGTTATGTCTGCAATCCCAACTAGAATAAAAATTCGTCAGGGGGAATCTCTGTCTTATTATGTCGATCTGAATTACGTACTTTTCAAACGCATTTGCTTCAATGGGTGGATGAAAGCTTTTATCTATACTGCTTTTCTTTAAAGTGCCTCGTTCAACTAAAGAATGTTTAAACAATTATTCTGAAACTGTGTGATAAGCATAACAATTTGGTGAAGACATTCAATTCAATGCATTGTTAGAAAAGATAAATCATTTCTGTTATTCAGAAATGGTGGTGATAAGAACACTGTGCAATTTTCTTTTACGCGATTATAGAAGAAACGATTTGTGTAAAGCATTGCAAAATAGCATATCCATTGTTTACATCATCATATAAAGAAATAAAACATTTTACTTCAATAGCATTACATTTTAACATGTAACAATGTGTGAAAAGGTCGCTTATATTGAGTTCCGTTTTATTTAATTAATGAATTTATTTAATATAAAAACTTGATCGATGATATATAGCTTTTGTTACGGATATTCTTTTCTAAAAAGGTATTTGAAATACGATGTGATAGCCATCGGCAAATTGGTAGTATGTTATGTAAAAAGAAAATCCCAGGAAACATATCCAGTCAATGTTTCTTAGATATTTCAATACCGTCAAAAGCAATAAGAATTTTAATTTGAAAACCAGGCCTTTATGGAGAACATGTAAAACATGTTTAAATCAGTGTTCGTTTTTTGTTTAAATCAACGAAGCAATTCATTTACAGTATGTACATTTACCGTTCATTTCACTGATTCAAATTTACGTAATGACACTCTGAGTCAGCTGATCTGTAATACTCAAGCTAAATGAGTGATGCAGATTATTATAAAATCATTCTATCTATCAGTGTTGTGTTTCTATACGATTAAATTTGAAATCTTAAATCTTAAAATGTATATCGCTAAATCAATTAAAATATGTTGTTTCTATAATCGCGTGTTATTACAGTTAATATTCAAAAAATGTATGTATAAAAGACGTCTCTGTTATCAGCCATTATGTATATTGTGGGTGAACAAAAAAATGCTTCTCCAATGCGTCATTTGATGTTAAGAATATGTAGAAATATATTTATTTCATTCAGATACATGATAACCTTTGCTGCAGATATCTTAAAATAAGCTTTTTACTGATACAATATCAAAAGCTTTCCAGCAGGTGACATTCAATTGAAACGTTTTTGATGTGCACATTGTGTTATCTTTATAGTGTCATTGCATGTATATAAAAAATCAATTGATAAAGATACACTGTTTTCATTTCGTAATAAAAACGATAAAATCAATACTAATTTCACAAATAAAAACATATCAAGCTATGTTGATCATCAAAGTAAAAACCATTGAAAAAAAATTGATTTTATGTGTCAATATGTTTGCAGCGACACCTGTAAACATACATTATTTTACTTGTCTTTATTAGGGTCGTGAAAGATATTTTCAGTAAGTGAATACCTTCATTTAATACCTATTTATATAAGTAACCTAGTATGAATGAATTTGATGCGCTTATTATTAACAATAGTCTAGGTTTTTTTTGTACTTTGATAATATAACTTCTCTGCCCACTCTTGGGTGTCCGTGGGTAAGTTGTTAATGTTGTTGAATTCAAACCACACACTGTTGTAGGTTTGAACCGTGAGCTAGCTTACGGAGAGTCGGTACACGTTTGTGTCTGAAAGTAGAGAGAGACACTTGAGATCTTTCCTCACCAGTTAATGCTGGGAAATTGCCACATTACCCATACTGTGTTGGCGCACCGTTAACCAAAACCAAGCAAACACCACTCCCATTGGTCAGTTTCACAATATTGTTATTAGTGTTTTAATTTAACTTTTTAGTGTGTATTATTTGTATTCTGACGATGAGCTGTATGCTAAGTCTTAACTAAACATCTGTTCTGTGCGGATAAAAACGCATTTCTATCGAAAAACACATAATGGAATATTAGACATGGAATCCTATCAATCAATTATACAATATTTACACAGTTGCAACTGGAATGTTATCTGAAGAAAAGAAATACAAAGAGCAACATCTGCAATTAATATTTTGCAATCAATTGTCACGAAATGAAGTGGTGTCAAATAAGATATTAAATCATTTACTCGTTTCCTTTATTTCTTATTACTTTCTCATGTGATGCGCAAGTCAACATTCGGTACTTATCTCAGACACCTTTTCGGAAAGACAAACATATTTGGAAGTATTCTATATATATCTCCGAAGTCATTTGGCTCAACATATCTATAAGTGTGTCTCTTACGTATACAGACGGGACAACTTAAAGTGTGCAGCAAAATATCACGTTATGATAATGAAAATTAATTGTCGGCGATATCAAATTTTCTGAGACGTCATAAATGTATGTCTTAAATAAACTAGCTTTGCAAAAGTCGCCAGATTGAAAGCAAACTTGAATTAATAATTAATTACAGGTGATTAATACTTTGTTACTGCTCGTCATTATGCGATAATAACATGAAAATCGTCATAATGACCTTAGCACAACAGGCTATAATCGATAAGTGTGCCGTTATCAACACCAACAACTTAAATGTTACAGTTGATTGTCACTACGGTCTAGTATTTGCCAATTAAGACGCATTATAGACACCAAAAAGTGCAAAGAAATTAGGAGATAAAACATGAGATTTATTTTCCTTCAAAATTGCAGTATTGACGAGTTATATATATATCAACACCTGTCATATTGTAGATCAAAGCTACCTTCGAAACGTGTCAATACGTTGATTATGGACTTTTTGGATAAACGAACGTCTTCCTAAACTGTAATGTAAGGCTCATAGTCATAGTTTAAGAAACAAAAAATAACAATTCCCTCTGTTTTTAAATAGAATTTCATACTTTCCAGCGGAAAGTTTATATAGTGCATGATTCGAAAGACCGATATAATCTTGAAGAGGCATGCACTTAAGCGTTGTTTCTCTTCTTAACGGCAACAAGAGACCATTTGGTTGTGGCACTGGTGCAATTCAGTTATGGTCCTTTTATTTTTTCTACATCATTTTTTATATTTTTTTTTTTTGTATTCATTTATTTATATATTTTTTAAATTATTTTCTTTTACTCAAAACTATGTTATTTTTAACAAATATTTGGACCACTTATGTTAAATGATGTTTTATACTCATTAATGCAAAATATTTTCAATAACATTCTAAACATAATCAATACATACAGGAATTAGTTCATTTACATACTTTACGATGCATGTTTGACAAAAAATCAAATGTATAATTATACAGAATAAAAAGAAACGTTTTATCATTTGGGAATGCAAATTGCCTTGTGGTGGAAAATAAAGTATTTAACATTTGAATTATTTGCCAAAAATATTATGGAATTGAATTGCTAAATTATGCTTAATTTAATTTCGCAAAATTCAAAACTGAATGTTAAGTAATATAACATACATCTGATACTCTCATAGGTTATGTCTGAAAGCAATTTAAAACAAAACATTTCACATTTAACATATGCGTAATAATTCACAAGCAGATCACGCTTTCATATTATGTCTTATTAAGAGTAAATAGCATATTTGAAGGAATTATTTGTTTTTATGTAAGAGATACAAAACAGGTTGGGTTGTCGTTGGCCGTCGTTGACTTCAAACCACTTACCATCAAGTCTATGAAATCTAATCACGCTAATGAGATCTTCTATCATGTGAGGAAGCTACATAAACAGCGCGGAACTTTCGTAGTTAAACAATGGCGCCCGATCGTCCCTTAAAGAATGCACTGACGGTTACTTGTAAAGTAACAAGTAAAGCTCGAAAGTCACCGAAAGTCTTCTGCTGTATTGATGTTACCGGCATCCAAATAAAACATAGAAACAAACAGCAACAAAAAAGAAGAAGGAAAAAAAATGAAAAAAATAAAAAAGTTTCAATATTCACTGATTTATATTGTTTTAAAAGAATAACTCACGCCAATTTTTGACTTCATTGAAAAGAAGAAAAAAAAAACAATTTTGTTTCACAGAAGAGTTTCATTAAATGTAAGCAAACGATTGGCCACTTAAAGATATTGAACATGACATGAAGTTGTTGCTTGCTTAACAATACATGTTCACAGTTGTCGCTTTGTTTGATCAGAAGATAAGACAATTAAAATCACTGTGAGTAATCGTGTCGGGCTGATTTGGAATATTTACCCGTTCCTAAACTGATTTGGATTTTATTAAGATAAATTGTATTGTGAGCTTAACAAGGTAAGAAAAAATAAAAAATAAACTTATTTACAACTGTGAGTCTTTGAATATTCTACTTGCACGGAACATTGCATGACTTCATATACAACAATTGCAATGTTTAAGGATTTCATATATAACTTTTTAAAAGTTGTTAACGGTCTTTTTATCAGTTCGAATCGAAAAACAAATTTCACATGTCAGTGAAGTAGTAGTAAACACTAGGATAAACTTGCCAAATTTGCACAGTGTGAACTTGCACCGCGCTCTACCTAGTGCTATGTGCTGTTTTTTTGTGTTTGGGGTCCGCCTGGGCTCATTGCCACTGGTTCTTGCTGCTGCGTCATGTGGGGGTTGCGTTCATTGGACGCCGCCTTTCCTAGTTGATATTGTTTATCATATTGCCATACTAAACAGCCGTCGCACTGCAATGAGCTGTGACAATTTATACCAGAATCCACGTTACATGAATGTTTATCACATTAAACTGATATTGCACCGGAAAATATGTGCGTCTAAGTGAAACACATGCCTGCACATTTCATAGTAAAAATCTGCTGAACATAAAAAGAGACAATTGCACACAACTATAATTTATTCATTCCTTATATTATAATACACACTCAGCATTTGCATCACGTAATGTTCCTATCAAATCATTATTGGGTCATATCTTATCAAGTTAACTTCGTTTTTAATTCCAGGATCCAAACGTCAATATCAAATTTATACGATACCCTTCAAAAACTCCATTTCATCCAAAATGTCCAAAATGTTCATATTATTTCCGAATCGCAACCTATATTTGTTTTTATTTTTTGAGAGTCAAGAATCCATATATTATTATAATCCCTATAGAAATTAGAATAAAAAAGGTCTGTCAAATTGTCAGAAACAGTAGACTGTGAGAGAATTAAAGAGGTCACTAAAATATGGTTGAGAACAATAACCATTCTATTGGACTCGTTCACAGCTGCAAAACCTATATCCGACTCGACAGGCACATCGATCAATATCGCTGCGTATTCTTCAAATAGAATACAGTATTGAAATCTGGAAACAAAGTGTTCCCACGGAAGCATTAATCACAAAAAATAACATGAAAATTGCGTACTTGAGTTTATTGAGTCACACCGACACAGTATAGGTCAAATGGCGACGTTCCAGCTTTACTGTGGAGGAAGACCTCAGGTGCCCTTCCGTGTATTAGTTCAGGCACGAACGGGCACCTGAGCAGAGCCACTGACGTCCCGTAAGCTAGCTGGATAGCGATTAAGTAATTACATGAGGGATAATGAATAAATGCAACAGCACTCACGCCCCTAGCATCGCCTTGAGCTGTACTCAATTCTCAGCACTCAATAGTGCTGGTATCAATGATCCCGATGGACCTGAAAAATATAACAACACTGAAGTGAAGTACATTGGAACTTCTTAACTGCTTGTATCCTCATAATATTCGATGAGTAAAAAGATAACTTACTATTCTATCATTTCATTAACAAATTTGATTTATCCGTTTAAACCAAATACTTAGTTTGTGTTTCTTATCAAATACATTCTATGAATGTGCTAATCAGAAAGAAAAAAACATTTCAACAATCTTTATACGAACAAAAGTTACTGTGCACGAAAAATGATATTTATTGTAACACATCATTTATTTATTTGTTTTCTTCGGATGTGTTTATCACAATCATGAGATAACGACTAAGGAATGGTAATTTGATAAGTAGCGATACCAATTAAGCAATCATAAACCAGTAAATTAATGAGTTTCGTGTAATCCTAACCAAGTCATTGAAGCATAAGCAAATGTGTTGTTGCTTTTACAAAAAAGGAAATGTTTATAAGTATGGTGTTGAAGCATTTACAAAACATTGACTGGGTGGATATTTTTGTCAATGTAGACTGTAAAGTAACCTAAAATGAAATTTATTTACCCATACTTTTAATAACATGTGTAACCGCCACGTGCCCAGATAATAGTCACCACCCTCTTCATTATACTACAAGTAGGGCGCCTAATGATATTTCCATAAAAAATGCCATTATTGGTGCATAATTTGTTCCAGTTGTTGCAGGTTGAATACAGGTGGTTCGTACCATTGCCTTAATAAAATTAAAAATTAAGTTGTGATCATGACAAAATTGAAGCACAATTCCGGGTGTGCTCAACTTATTTCCAGGAGTATCAGTCTAAAAAGAGTCAAGATGCGCATTATCGTTTGTTGTTATTCAAGATATTGATCTTAATGACAAAATTCAAGTTAAAAAATAAATAAATATTTAAATATTGATCAGATAGAATGAAACAGTGTTAATGTATTGAAAACACACGATAAAACTTAATTGAAAGTTTTTCGATCGTAACGTAGCTTATTCATAGTCCAGTAGCTATTCATGGCAAGATATTATGAACAAAACAATGGCACTGTTTGAATTATGCCTTGGACATAAATTTGGATAATGATAGTTTAGCAAAGTTACGCTCGTTTCAAAAACTATACACAAAGTGGCATCTTAGGTATTCGTAAAGCAGTAAACCTGAAGGGTAGACATTACGAAACAAATAGTTTAAGAAATGTACCATTCCATCCCCAAATAACAAAATAATGAGAACAAAAGAGTGATATTGATTCATGTTTAAGGTAAGATACGATTAACCATGCTGTCGTAATATTTATTTATTGTTTTTTTATCTGTAAAAAATTCTAAAGGCATTTTATTATTCCTGAAAATTGCAATGATAATTATCTTACGATCATGCAGCAGTATAACACGTGCTGAGACAGCTTTATATACTACGTAATGGTTCTGAAGAAAATTATTTTTTTATTTCTATTGATTATTTTTTCATTAATGCAGGACATCCCAATCGCCAGATTGTTGCAAAGACTTTAACAATAAAGTACGACTGCTAAATAAAAGACTTTGCATAGGTCTGAATGTCATCTAATATCGGATCTTTGATTAATGAGAGCTTTCCGTTTGCTACGTGTACAGACATCATACTGGAAGCAAAGTCAATTATGTTCCTATTTAAGGAGAATAATTTGTTGTATTTTATTCCAATCCTACTTTTAGGAATATTTGAATTGCTCTGCATATATTGTAAATTGTAACATGTATATATATTCTGAGAAATAGAATATATTTAAACTAAATTTGTTGAACATTTCTCCAACAGCTGAGCATCTTTTGTAATGAAAATAAGAAATCCCGAGCTGAATAGAATATATATCATACGAAGTATATCAGCTGCTGAGATATACATGTTCATTGTAACAAATCTACAAATATAATTTTAAACATGTTTGCATTAAATGAATGAAAGAGAGAAAGAAAGAACTTGCATCTAATTTATTCGACTATAATTTTGAGCAAATGGATCTATTTACGAAACAATCGTAGCTTAAAGCTTGAATATAAATATTTCAATGGAGAAGAGAAACATCATGATGAACTTAAAATAAACTAATGGTTCTGATATGATAAGTTTTGTTTTCATGTGATCACATGATATTATATTATTTTCATTCTGAAAAAAATATTTAACACAATGATTGATTTTTAACACTGTAAACAAGGCAAAATATATTAACTAACGGCTTGTCTTTACACTAATGCTCATTGCTAAATTTTTACGATATTCTGATTAATAAATTCCATTGTCCTCTTATTTGATTTGGATTTTAATTCATTTTAACCAATATTGCACGATTCATTTTTTGTTTCAATTTAGCATCAGTTGATAGACAGAGGAATTATCATTGCAACTGAATACAGGCTATTCACAGTAAAAATCAGTCAATCAGCGGTAGAAACAGATGCCTAAATATTTTTGATTTTGACTTAAGCATCGAAACTGTTCCCTATATTTAGATACAAAACATTTGCATGGCAACAACCTTATGGAGACTATATTTGTTCGTGTTGCAAGGATGTATTTATGCATCTTTAGTTTATGTGGTAGCTTCATACTTTTGTAACATAACGGAAAGCTATTTTACAAAAGCCCTTCTGCATGTTAAGCTACAGTAGCGAAGATAATCAATTGTTTCTACGCTGGTCAAATTTATCAAGTTTTTATTAATAATCATATTTTACATTAATACCTGACGTGAAATATTTTAATGAAACATGATTAAGTAGGTAGCATTATTGCTAAGGTCATCATTCTCCAAGGGCAATGATTTACAAGCATTGGTTTATTCAGGATATTGCATCTTTGGTTAGTGTATGAAAGAATCATTTAGATTGTATTGTTTTGATGTGTTGTATCAAAAATAACATATTTATGGTTTAATGTGAAGCTAAAATATTCATCCTATGAACATCATCTGTTTTCTTTAAATTTAATTTTATTTAATAATTATTTTTTTTTATTTTTAATTATCCATAATTTACTCACGGATATTATAATCAATTACTATAACGCTTTTTACAGAGAAACCAGTAAATTATATTTCATGAAATAAAGTTTTTGGGTATCAGTTTCTAAATCTGAAAGTCCCATTAGATTTATTCAAAGTCTTCACAACATCCGTCTTTGAGAGACTCGTAACGTTTCCAAAACGAACTCAAACGAAAATACACAAGAGACATATCGGTAATTTACTGTCCTTGAAATATATGCCATCTAACATGAAATTTCAACAATCACTCAGATGAAACCTGAATTTGGCAAACATTCGAGGATACTTTAATTTGTCTTTCACAGCTTGCTTATAGTCTGGAAATGTGTGATAAGATAGAATCAGTTAACCTTCTTTACTCTGACACAAGATAATGATTGAACTTTTCAGTCAGAGACAACGGTGACGATCAGCTGTCGTTGATGATTTCTATTTAGCAATCTTGGAGATATAATTGTAAACAAACTTTGTAACTTACTTTATATTTAGACACCAGATGAAAGAATACTGAAACATCTCATTTTGAAAGTGTATCTTTATGCGTTCAAATTTAACAAGTAAGACAATTATTTTCACATCTAACTTTTATGTCTTATACCTCAAAAATGAATTAGAAACGTAAAGCAAATATAAACACGTTAAATGATAGCAAACAAATCTTTATATTCACCTGCGTTATAAATATGTGTTTTGTATAAATTGAGTATTAAATTATTGTATGTGCTACTTCATTTCATAAACTTAAGGATAAAATTAATTTTTCTCGACATTATTTATTATATTAAACAAAACATCTAATTGATTAATTGATTTCTATAGATATATTTTAGGCAATATTAATATTCTTACTGAATATATACTTCTTGTATACCAACAAAACAAAATGTTGCTTAATATGATACTTTGTTTGCATTGATTCAAAATTAAACAACTGATATACGTATAACAATATGTCTTTCTTTTTTTCTAATGTTGGATATTAAGCAATAATATTAACTAATTTACTTTTGCAGATGTGCTTATTATGTGAACAAAGCTGTATTTTCCTTTATCGGATAATGCATTTTTCCATGATCGTTTTCATCTGCCTATAATGAAAGACATTCTAATATTTCAAGACGTACTTCCTTTTTCGTGTATATCAGCTATAGATGTAGATATGTTGCATCGTTTATTGGTTGCACAAAATTATAGCATGATTAAGAAAAACAATTCCTCGTCATGCAATTCCACGTCATGCATTATTTCCACACAACAATGGAGATTAAAAATAATGCAGACACTATCGTAATTAATCATTCTTATATTTCTTGGTTTGTTTGGTTTTATGACGTACCGACACAAATAAGGTCATATGGCGCCGAAACAGGAAATATTGGGTGTTAATCCTAAAGTAACTACAGCGGTAAAAAATCTCATAACCACCTTGAGCAAAGAGATGCATATACCAGGCAATTCAAACTATTTTACGATCACGCAGGGATACACGGTGAGTGGGAGCGATTTTGATAACACAACCCCTCAGCCACAAAGAGGAACACGTCTGGAGCTTGGGGTGTTAATTCAACAGTTCTTAAACATGTTAAGTGTTAAATATTGCTTTAAATATTGAAATAATATATGTAACAATTAAAGCGTTGATTATCACTTAAATATACTTCTTGTTTGTGTCTTTACTGTCGATTATTTAGATAAACCCTGGTATATCATAATGAAAGAAGATATTGACACTTGCTTGACAGTGAGCTTTTTTTAACTTGTAAATAATGCCATCATCTTATATATTTAAAAAAAATCGATTCACGGGCATGCTCATAACGTCAGGAACTGCACTCAATGGGAATTAGAAAGAAAAAAAACGGCAATATTGCACAATCATTGGTGTGAGTATACACACAATCTCATCGTAAACCTTAAGACTTATTAGGATCCAGACAAGTTAGACGAGAGAAGAATGTATATTAGCATTAACGTTTTGGGAATAATTTTGTTGATTGATTATCTATAAATGTGTCTGCTTAACAAGAACCGTCATTTGCAATTGATGGGGAAAACACAGTTATTTTTTAGAATAAATCTGGAAACCGTCGGTGTGTTTGATCAGAAGTATGCTGTCGTATTGTGTTCAGCTGATTCATGAGACCAGCTATATTGGGCAGAAAGTAATCTGCTAAATTAGATTTTCTTATTTGACATGATGTAAATATTTCTTCAACTTTTTACATGTGCAAACGAATGATTTGGTTATATACAATAAATAATAAAATATGGATTAATAATAAACTTATGAAACTGATTCGAAGAATAATTGCCATTATCATTTTCTATATTCAATATAAAAACAATCTGCTGCATAATTGTGTTGGTTTATCTTATTCAAGAAACGGTAATTACGTTGTCTATGGAAGTACAATCATAGCTAGTATTATCAATATTTACTGAATGTGTTCTTCCTTTGTTCCTAGTTTTTTAACTAAACAAAAAAAAATATTTACTATAAACAGAATGTAAATCAAAAATTATAACAATCTCAAAAAAGTTGATATTGCACAAACTTTTGTCATTTCTTCTACGTTTAATTACACGAATGTTAAAATTTCTGTATGCCGTCATTTTAAAATGTAATTAAAATATTACGATGGAAATGTTACAAATTGTAAAAGTTGATTTTTAAACAAAAACAATAAATAAAAGATTTGTGTTTATACTCTCGTAATTAACATTGTTATAGTTTTATAATATCTGATATGACTATTATCGAGAGGCTAAAATAATGCAACATATTTTTTAATGCATCTATATTTAATAACAAAAAAACTCCCGTACAGGTTTTCTTACAAGACTTTTTTTAAATTTCGTTTTATTTCAATCAATACTCGTGTTTTGATTCAAATTGGTCAAAGCCATTTGTGATTTAGATAGTTGTTTTAATATGTTATGAATATCATGCATTTTACAGAGAGTTACAGTGTTTGTATGAATGTAAAACAATAAAGCTGTATTATAAGCTAACTTAAATGTGTTAATTTTAATAATCCTGAAATAAACAGAATGCTACATTGGCGACGAGTAATGGAGATAAAGTTTTAAGACAAAAAAAAACAGAAACAAAATAAAACAAATGAGGATTAAAACAAATATTCTGATCTTGAAACAATTTGAATAAATCAATTTTAATTCCTTGTGAAAAAGCAACAATAAAAGTGTTTTAAAAACAATAAAAGTGTAAAACAATAAGTCATGTTAAACAGTTCAATAAAGACAATGCAAGCCAAAACAATAAATTTGGAATTAAGCAGACTAATGTAAAACAAAAATCTGAGTGAAACAATTTAAGTACATAAGCAAAGAAAACAATTGGTCTACATGAAATAAACTGATGGCAGCCAAATTTGAACTATCAACACCAGGACCATTTATATTAGTTGGGGAGCAACTCATCAAAAGCTTGGGATGATTATTCAGGCAATTAATGTCATGTGTAAAGGACAGGAATTGGTTAAGGTATGTGTTGGCACCATGACATGCATTTTGTTGAAGCTTACAACGTAAGAAGTAGAAGTAGTAATTTACAAAATTAAAATGGTAGGCAACTAATTGTGGCACACCCTACATAATATTCATATTAAAAACATATACTAAGCGTGTTTAAGTGTCTTAACTATTGTTTTAAAATCCAGCTTTAATAAAAAGTAACAATTTAAACGGCATGATATCAATTCAAACGTAAATTCGGAGTGTACAGGTCATTTAACATATTGCATTCACTTTTCCAATGTGATATTTTACTGCACATCAATAACACATAAGTAACACACGTGGCCCAAGATGATTTTACTTCAAATATCGTTCGAAATATATCAGTAACTCTAAACTCATAAAATGTGTTGGCAGAGTCAGTTAAGGCTGTATTTTAAATTTCGTTCTAGTTATTTCTCATTACCACGTATTCGTCAGTTACGACAAAATTCTTAATCCTTTAAAATATATCACTAATTCAGCTTAACTCAACAGCGAAAAGGGCAATAGTGTCCCTTTTACATATTCCATTAACGCATTCCTTGCAGTATAGACTTTTTCCGTTTGCTTTTAGAAATCATTATGATCTTTTACATTTACGTTGTTTGAGTTTAACCTTTTTATCAAACAACATAAAGCACTATCTTTTGTGTCCCCTTGTATCATTGAATATGGGAAACCACAGCATTTCAATAATGAATCTCACAGATTGAACTTACCGACAAGTATCAAATTCATTGTCGAGAGCTTATCAATAATCGGGATATCTAATGAATTAAATTTACAGGCTTTGCATGAAATTTACATACATGCAAATAACTTGATTGAACGTGCATTTTATTGTTTTCAAAACATCCTATTTAAGTGCAGAGCAACATTATCGTTGAAATGAAATACGAAATGACACTAACGCTTTCAAGATCGAATATATATATTATATTGCATAACCTTTTCCTACGTATATTTATACTATTTCCTTGGCAATTTATTTATTTAGTGCTTGAGACGTATTTATATATATGCAAAAGAATACCGTTGTATGGTCACCGCAGTTTATGTACGGAACATTCCGATGATAGGCGAAATGTGGAAACATTCAGTTGATCTTGATAACATAGTTATCGCCCCTTAACAATTCACAATCGCTAGACATTGTTTAAAATGTTCATATATATAGTGTGAGATGTTCAAACGTAATCTGAGTTTTATTTAGCATAAACACTATATAATGGTAATAAGCGAAAGCTAATAGTAATCACGCTATGCGAGCGATAAACATATAAAGCAAACTTTAACAAAGTCCATCGTGTTATTTAAGTTGTACAAAAGGAAGTAGGGAATAATAAAAATAATAATCGATTTTAAATGACTTCTACATAAAAGTAATACAAAAAAGAACTAAACCGTATATAGTTTGTATAGAGCATGAAAAAGGTAGCTTATACATACAGGTATATGACGTTAATATTTTAATATTCCAAAACAGTACGATAAATGGCTTATGCAAGTTTAATAGTTATCACTCTATGAAAGAGTTTGTCAATACGAAAAGTTGAATGAAATAATAAAAAAATGGAATGCAGCTTAATACAAAGCTTTAATATAATTAAGCAAGATGGAATAAAGAACAATGCAAGCTCCAATGTCATCAAGCAAGATGAAATCAAGCATAATGTAAGTTTCGATGTCATTAAGCAAGATGGAATCAATTATAATGCAAGTTCCAATGTCATCAAGCAAAATGGAATAAATGCATTAATTATGTTCTATATATGTATAAGCCGAATATTTGTATGACAATACCTATTACAATTGACAGATATAAGGTATCTATGATTTCAATATGTATAAAAAATAAACCAAAGGCACGAACAATTACAACAACAACAAAAAACACGCTTAAAGAATAAGATATAAATTCAGTGACGATGTAATCCATCCATTTGTGGATCATTGTATTTAATAACATAGATTAACTAAGTTGGCTCTGTTGTGCTATATCTGTATAACTAATCTAATAGTATTGTATTTTGATAGGCATCCATCGTAACCTTGAATTTACTTGGTTTTCTATTTCATTTTATTTTCAACTTCTCTTTCTTTCATCTCCTTTTTCTATTTTTTTTTGTCAATGGCGAAATGGAACATAAAGACTGTCAAGTATGTTTTTAATGTTTCAAAAGAAGAACATAGTTTCTAATAAAAAATATCGATAGTTGATACTACCAATCTTTAGCAATGGATTATATCCTAGATAACTGTGTTTGTTCATTTTTGTCCGTAAATTGTCCGCCTATAATTTCAAATAACAAGCATTTCAAAAACAGAAAAAAGAAAAATATGTCCCTTAAATGTTTATTTTTGTTTGCTGGAATATTAGTAAGACATTGCACGTTTCTCAAAGATGGATGATTGTAAGACCTGACCTTAAGGATTGTAAGATTGACATGTTTATCAAGTTGCATTACCTTATCACATACGGGTTGCAAATAAAAACGTGCAACTGAAAGGGGAATTAATTGAAGATGGTTTGAAGGGGGAATGATTTACACAGAGCTTATTATTGTTGTATATGTAACAATGGGCTAGAATATTGACACATGAGACTAAAAAAGTTTGGAAATTAAAAATGTGTTTCATTTACATAAACTGCATGACTAGTTATGAACACCATTGATATCAATTAATATATTCCTATTGTAGCAGTTAACTTTAGTTTTTATCAACGCCAAAGCCAAAAACATATCTTATGAAAAGTACACGGGAACGGTATTAAAAAAAACTAATTAGTTGTCTACTTTTTAGAAGAAACATCACATACATTACTCTCTCATTGCAATGTAATTTATCACGCGATGATTTAATATGTTTTAGATTACGAATTTATTTTGATAAGATTAATGAAGCATAAAATTCATAAATTCAAACGCATTTTACTAGATTGATATGGTCATTGATTCTGATATATTATCGATTACATGTATATATTCAATTACATACATACCGGGTGTAGATAAATAAATTATCAAAAGAGTTACATTGAAGTTGTCACTTTGAAAAACAATAAAATAAACCAGATTAAAATTTTTAACTTAACGTTATATTGTAACAGTTCTAAAAATGTTTAAATTCATAATCCATAAATTATGAATAGGTTTTCTGATAATTCTTTTTAATTACATTTTGCAGGTCATGGAATTCCACAGATATTGTATGTGCACAACTATATTTCAATTATTTTATTATTAAACAATAAGAAACTTTAGACTTTGTATAAAATAAGATTAGACAACAATAACGTTTGGTACTTCCTAGATAATTCTAACAGTGGTAAACCGTCTGTACATATTGAAGAAATGCAATACACTACAAAATGGAAGTGTGTTTTTGTGTTCTGAAAAAAAATATCATAAAATCGTCCTTATTGAAATAAATTTGTAACAATTAAAGTCGGGTCATGAACTTTTATTACGTTATTGTTCTCAGTTGTATATTACACTTCATGGACATTATAAAAATCTACGATGGTTTCCTAAAATATCGTTCGGAATATATCGTCAATAACTTTCAATAGATAAAGAAGTCTCCGTTTAGGTTCTATATATAACGTAAACTAAATAGCTTTCATTATCACTTTTTGGCGGTAAAATGAGCACAATGCTACTTAAATATATTACATAAAATCAGTTTTTGCACTATGGACTCTTTATCCGTTTTATATCCCTCATACAATTTAAAATTACCATCAAAACATTGCGTCGTGTAGCAATTTCGATGTTTGAATTTAATGTTAAGTATCTATATAACAAACAATACTTTCCCTTATATACTTTGAAATGCTTGAACAAGAAACACACAGCGATTCAGTTATACAACTTACACATTGAACTTACTGACAATATTCAGTCACATTGTCGAAACCTTATCAATCACCAGATTATTTAATGAATTTGCAAGATTTGCATAATATTTACATACATATCAATATAAGATAATTTACTCGTAAGTGTATTTGTCATATTCAAACATTATCGTTGAACTGAAATACGAAATGGCATAAATGCTTTTCAGATTGAAATATGCATACTAAATTAATATAATTTTGTTTATAGATACTTGTATCAAACACATAAATATATGAATATGTGATATCAGGTTACACTTTGATAATTGTCTTGATGATTTGTTATGAATTTTAAGAAATAAAATGTTACATTATTCTTATTTTCAAAAAAAAACCCAGGGATATACATTTAAGAGATACTGCAAACATGACATTGCGACAACATAGACGACTTTTTTCATAAATGCGTTTTCAAAAATGTATAAAAATATCTGTGTAAAATATTTTAAATGTATACGTAACGAAATCAACAACAATTTCGATACAATCAATTGATTTATAATCTAAACGACGTTCATTGTTCTATTTAGATTTGTACATTCAATTCATTATAGCCTTACTGCCATAACTTATTTTTATTCAGAGATTATGTGGCCCAACCCTTTAATAGGAAGATTGGCTATGAAAATGCAATAACAGAGAAGTTGTTTATGTTTCTGTATATATCTCGTTCCAAAATAAAAAGGGATTGTCCAATCAGTCCCTCTTTTTAGCCTAAAAATAGGGTTTTTGGATGTAAATATTGGAGTTATTTTTCACAAATGGTGAATACAAAAAAGAACAAGTGACTCTTTTTTCATTCAATTTTATTAAAAATTTGACTTAAAACATTCAATAAATACATATAACAAACATTTTGTTCGATCGACCGAACAAATATATATATATTGTTCGATCAATCAAGCAAAAAGGGCAACCTTCTTATTACTTAATTTGTTCGATCGATCGAACACAATTTCTTTTCATCACCAAAACTTGTTGAATCAATGAAATTGAAAACGAACATTTTGTTCGATCGATCGAACAAAAATGTTCAAACTCTGTATCTGAAAATTTCTCTCTCAATCTGTACTAAAAAAAAATAACATTTTGTTCGATCGATCGAACAAAATTTCTTTTCATTTCCAAAACTGGTCAAATAAATGAAAAATTTAAAATAAATATTTTTTTCGATCGATTGGACAAAACTGTTCAAACACTGTATTGAAATTTTCTCTCTCAAACTGTACCAAAAAAAAAAAAAAAATATTTTGTTCAAACACTGTATTTGAAAATTTCTCTCCCAATCTGTACTAAAAAAATTAACATTTTGTTCGATCGATCGAACAAAATTTCTTTTCATTTCCAAAACTGATCAAATAAATGAAAAATTTAAAATAAATATTTTGTTCGATCGATAGAACAAAACTGTCCAAACGCTGTATTGAAAAATTTCTCTCTCAAACTGTACTAAAAAAACAAAAGATTTTGTTCGATCGACCGAACAAAATTTCTTTTCATTACCAAAACTTGTTAAATCAAATGAAATTTAAAACAAACATTTTGTTCGATCGATCGAACAAAAATGTTCAAACACTGTATTTGAAAATTTCTCTCTCAATCTGTACTAAAAAAATTAACATTTTGTTCGATCGATCAAACAAAATTTCTTTTCATTTTCAAACCTGGTTAAATAAATGAAAAATTTAAAATAAATATTTTGTTTGATCGATCAAACAAAACTGTTTAAATACAACTGTATTGGAAAATTTCTACTTCAAACTGTACAAAAAATTAAACATTTTGTTCGATCGATCGAACAAATATAATTATATTTTGTTCGATCGATCGAACAAAAAGGGCAAACAGTTTATTTCTTTGTTTGACTGATCGAACAAAATTTCTTTTCATTTCAAAAATTGGTTGAATCAAATGAAAAATTTAAAATAAATATTTTGTTCGATCGACCGAACATAAATGTTCAAACACTGTCTTTGAAAATTTCTATCTCAATCTGTACTAAATAAATTAACATTTTGTTCGATCGATCGAACAAATGTATATATTGTTCGATCGATCGAACAAAATTTCTTTTCATTTCCAAAAATGATTAAATTAATGAAAAATTTAAATTAAATATTTTGTTCGATCGATCGAACAAAAAGGGCAAACAGTTTATTTTTTTGTTTGACTGATCGAAACAAAATTTCTTTTCATTTCCAAAATTGGTTGAATCAAATGAAAAATTTTAAATAAATATTTTGTTCGATCGATCGAACAAAACTGTTCAAACACTACATTGAAAAATTTCTCTCTGAAATTGTACTAAAAAAAACCAAAACATTTTGTTCGATCGATCGAACAAAATTTCTTTTCATTACGAAAACTTGTTAAATCAAATGAAATTTAAAACAAACTTTTTCAATTTGTTCGATCGATCGAACAAAAATGTTCAAACACTGTATTTGAAAATTTCTCTCTCAATCTGTACTTTGAATAAATTAACATTTTGTTCGATCGATCGAACAAATATATATTTTGTTCGATCGATCGAACAAAATTGCTTTTCATTTCAAAACTGGTCAAATAAATGAAAAATGTGACCTTGACCTTTCATCAGATGAGAATTTCTATGAAGTTTCATTAAAACTCCTGCATGGGCAGGGCTTCTTTTAGTGGAAGTTTGGGAGTCATTTACTCTTTGATTTTGGTTTGTGACACTGCCTGCCAACCAGGTTCCCATTGTATGTCTTGTTTTTCAAATGTGCATATAAAAATTGACGTACATGTAATATGATCCAACATCATACTAATGCTAAAATAGTAACACCTAGCCAGTTTCATCTATTAAACAAAATCTTCTTTTCAAATTGCAACAGGCAATAGAGATATACTAGGAACTACATTCCACAACAATAACATACATGATCTATCTATCAAGTTAATTCAGTATCTCCAATGGGTAGACAAACAGATAGACAGACAATCTGATTCTAGTATATATCCACATTACATTGTAGTTGTGTTGGGTTTATACAAATAGAATATCCTGAACATACTGCTCCCTTATAGTAAGGCACAATCGTGTGTGTTCATTCAACATATGCTTGTATTGTTTTGCACTAAAACAGCACCTGTGTGAATACCAATCACTCAACATCTCTTACAGTCATTCAAAATATTGTAACAAACAATATTTTGCAGCATTCTTCATTATCAATTGGAAGTTTTCAACAAAAACTTATGCAAAAGTTTATGCACATTTTCCATCCAAGTATGTTTCTGCCCTTCTGCGAGGAACAGGAAAAAATCTTCTTAACAACAACATCTGAAAATAAACCAGAATTTGATCATTTCATTATTTGCATATATCAATCACTTAATTCATATAATAATTTATATTCCATTTAAAATTTTTGGACTTTGAAAAAGATACAGATACATGTCTTAAATTAGAATTGTGTCCAAAGGACACGGATGCCCCCACTGACAAAATATAATATGGTATATAGTGAAAAAATGAACAAAGGGCCATAATTCTGTTAAATTTGGTTGCAGCAAAAATTCCTTCCTTTACTGCCATCTATACATTAAGGTTGTTCATCCCTGGAAGTTTAAGCAAAATCTGCCATCCGGTTTAAGAGGAGTTGCGTTCACAAAATTTCTACATAGTACGTATATAGTGAAAAAATCAACAAAGGGCTATAATTCTGTTAAATTTGGTCGCAGCGAAAGTTACTTCCTTCACTACCATCTACACATTAAGGTTATTCATCCCTGAAAGTTTGAGCAAAATCTGCCATCTAGTTTAAGAGGAGTTGCGTTCACAAGAGTTCAGGACGTACGTGCCACCTAAATGGAGTAAAAGCCATTTCTTTTGTTATTTTCTTTTGTTTAATAGAGGGCCATGGCCCCTTATTCTATTGCTACGGAATGAACTCTATTGTTCTCTTTTGTTCTGTTTACTGTTAGATGGCCCCCTAACCCTATTTGGTTACGTCTGACAGACGTACGGACGGACGGACAAGTGCAACACTATATGCTAACCACTTTGTGGGGGCATAACTAGAACTCCGTGAGTCGAATGTGTCGCCTTGTGAACAATACAGTTTAGGAGAAATGGCCAGGACAAAAATGAACTATGGAAATTAACAAAGGGCAATAACTCAAAAAATAAGAAGTGCAGAACAGCAGTTTCTGTGCACTGCTTTTCTTATCAAAAAGATCTATCATCCTATGAAGTTTCAAGTCCATAGTTTTTTTTATAATTTATGAGAAATGGCCAGGACAAAAATAAAGTACGAAAATTACAAAGGGTAAACTCAAAAATAAGAAGTGCAAAGTACTGATTCTTGTACACTGCACTTATTCTTAATGAGATCTATCATCCTATGAAGTTTAAAGACCATAGATTTTATACTTTAGGAGATTATGCAAATGTTAAGCAAATCCTGTAAATTTCAGATAGATATGGAGTTTGTGGAATTTTGAGTTGAAAGCAAACATATCATCATTTAAATTACATAATAAGCCTTTTCATATCAGATTGCAGGAATATTTGTATATATTAGTTCGCTTACTAAGCTATTATACATTTCTTACTATTTTCATCTGTGTCAAATAGTTAAATATTGCTTAATGGGTTACAGTAGAAAGATAATAAAATTACTGATTTAGTACTGAGAAATGTCTTAATGATTTAGTATTAGAAACGCGGTAATATAAAAAAGATATCGCTTCAAACAGCTCAAAAGAGGGCCACATAGACCTGGAAGACTGAAGCTATTTATGATATTAAAAAGTGTTAAAAAAAGACGCGGCTTCATTACAGTTACGAGAAAATGACGGACAGAAAACTTAAAATAGAGTAAAACAGAATCGTTAAAGAAAGCCCAACACGGCATGATTGAAAAGGTTGCGGGCTCGGTTTGATTGAGCCTGTTCATGGACAGTACTGAAAAGTGCAAGTTACCGTCCACCCCCCCCCCACCGGCTTAAGGAGAATTCGGGCTATCCATTGGAGAAAAAGACTAAATTTAAATGCTTTTATCTTAATTAAATATAAAATGTTCCATTAGACAATAAAACGGTCTTTTCTAATCGGTTAAACGAAAATAATTTAATTGAACCAATCATTTTAACGTAATGAGAAATGTATTTAATATAATGCAAAATGAAGCAGACAATTATACCAACAATATCAATTCTTTGCATAATTAAAATAGAATGGGTTATTGATTTGCTGTTATATTATATTTGGAATCATAACTATAATAGTCATTTGCATACTGATCAGATGGAATTATTTTGATTGTTAACGACTTAAAATAATAATAATAGAAATTAAAGGTAACATTTGACATATTATTACACTGTGACGCATGAGAGACACAAAATACTTGCAAAAATAAAACGAAAATTAGTGTATTGTTGCGATAAAAACTATTTTTTATGTATTTTGTATTTAGGATACATTTTAAATGCTATCCAATTTATAGACAACTTGCCTCAGTTACATGTTTAAAGCTTTCTGTGGTATATGCTTTACGAATTGCAGTCATCATTAAAGTGTCGAGTTAATATCAATTAATAATCATTTAGGCAACGTGAATCCGACTTTTGAACGTGCATATTCATAATTACTTTTATTAACTACCAGCCCAAAATTTACCATTGACTAATTTAGTCATTAATTTAGCGTATATTTTCTAGCATTCTTTTTATGTAGTTATATTATATATATTATGTAATAATTGTGTCAAATCACATTTGATTTTATTCAATTTTGTTGTCAACATTCGAGGTATTTAAGAACGTTTGTGTAATTATGAACTATAATTATACCTTTCTATAAATCATTCAAAATATATCCAATCCTTGAATATTATGAATATTAAACTTGTGTAAATAATTTGTGAATACTATAAACCGAATTTCAAAGGAGTATATCGATCTTAAGGGTATTAAAATTCCCCTGGGTCACTATATAAATGTATATGGAATTGAATCATTTTAGATGCCACCAATCGGTGTTGGTTTAACCTTACATTCATGTTACTTGAATAAACAGCAAATACACAACAGTAACATATTTCTTTCTAAATATAAGGATCTTTTGAACTTAAGTGAATATATCTTTATTTAAATAAAAGTTATCCAACAGTAAATAATGGTCATGAAGCATAATAATGCATGTTAATCGAATTTCAATATTTATCAAAGGCGTTGAAAAATAACGGTGTTATTGGCGCCTTAATAAAATCGAATGGGGACGGTTAATACGCTCCAGACTCGATTAAGATGCAAAGATAAAATATACAAGCGGGATGTTAGACGAGTTGAATATTGAATAATGTACCAAATGGACAAATATTTTGTTTAGTCTGTGACATAAAATGAAACTAGAAAGTATAATAAGACTTTGAAATATAATCTGCATGGACATCGGGTGAAAATAAATTCAGTTTTGTACAAACTGCATATTGAATCATTATAAATACGCAGCTATTTACTTTATAATTGATTCAAAAGCTTTCTTGAGACATGTTTTATATAAAATGTTTCAATTCCCTAAGAGAAACATTTTATCAAATTTCAGGTAAAGATTCTTCAACCTCAAGTACAAAATTAAATTCGTATAAATACTTCGTGCAGTTTGAATGTTTTGGTCAAATGGTATACTATCTATCGCAATTGTGTTGCCTTGATCTGACGGCTTCGGTGCTCCTAAACAGTTTAAGTTTGAATATTCGTTTATTTTGATCTCTTTGCCATAATGACTGTCACTGAGGTAACTGAGACCATGAACATCCGTGCTAGAACTTAATTAAAGTTTTTATTTTAATTGTATGTGCTCTTTATGTGAGGTTCGAAAGTAATTGGTTCTAACAAGCGCAAAGGAGGCACACGTACGTAAAAAGTCAATTATTGAAAGAAGTCACAAGGGCGGGGAAAGAAGGTGTGAGGAGAATGCCAATAAATGTAAAAATAACAATTGTTACAATTTAGTTAAAGAAATGATATAGAAACCCAAAGGACTGATAATACTAACTTAATTTGGAGTTTAACCCGGTTTATGGCGCAAAACAACACTATAAGTCCAAATGCGTTTCTATATGCGAGCAAAACTGCAAACCAAAATCAGTTTCAGAAAGGTCTTTAAGCTTTTTATACTTAACCGAATCTTAGGATCAAAATCAAATGAAAGATGAAAAAAAAACAAATATCCTATATAATAATGTAGATAGGGAATTATAACGAGCGATTCTGTAAACTCCTGTAAAATCTATAAAAGTTGTTATTATAATTTTGGTAAACGGAGACTAGTTAATAAAATGAAACCTTAAGAAACATTAAAAATACGAAAAAGCCAGCTTAAAACATTTGTTTGTTTGTCTCCAATAAAATTTATGAATATTTTGGCATTCATTTTGCATTTGTATGTAAAGTCAATATTTCAATGGAACGTTTAAAGTAATGGCTCGTTGGTGACCTCATCAAAGGTATATGTAGACAGAAGTATTGCAAAAATTAGCAAGCATTCCTTAATGTGATTTAAGAGAATAATTTAATGATCTCACGTCTACAATCACTGAAACTTAATTAACCTTAAGATAGTATGGGGATGATTACAAAGCAAATTGAATAGACACATCAATAAGAAAAAATAATATACTTATAAGTGAAATTTTCGGAAAATTTAAACTAATTGGTACAGTAATGTTTGATTTTGTAACAGCAGTGTTAATAATGTAAGTTGTATGTACAAACGAAATTACACAAATAATGGGAAAAAAAATGTTAACACTATATTGAATTTACTTCAGCATGAATAATACTATACATGACAGGCAAACAATATTAGAATCACTCATACATGTCATAGTCTGTTATAACATGAATTTAAAAGCAAATTTGTAGGCTAGTGTTAGTCATTTATATTATAATATCATCTTGATAACCGGGTGTGAATAGTATGAGAATACAAAAACAATTTTAAAAGAAAATTAAGTAATCTGGCCATTCTCAACAAATGTGAGATGACAATGATTTCTGTCAGTAATTCCATTTAGGTTATTAATGTTCAACGACTCGTGGGAATAACATTATTGCAAAATTACAAAATTTATCTCTTGATTTCAATTTCATGCTCGAAAGGTTATTTATCATGGTTGTTATTTGTGCTGTTGTTTGTATCGTAAAGCATAATTGGCGCAGCGTAACAAATGACGATATGAACTTAAGGAATTGATATTGCTTATACGAAAACACACCATATCACTTTCGTAACTCGCATTTATTAATTCGAGAAGATTTAATACAAAGTGTATAAAAATACCCATTGCCACATTACGACCCATGTCAATATATCGTGCAATAAATATCAGCAATGTCTGTGAGTGTTTGCATTCATTAATGAGTACAAAAAAGTAACAAACACAGTTCTACTTGTCTACATGTTCTATGTCAATGTACATTGCCACTGGAATATATGAATTAAACATTTATCTATCACAATACTGTCTGTAAACTTATCACATAATAAATTTAACATGAAATACGAATGAACTGGACAGTAACAACTGTAGATAACATTCGGCGTGCCTCAAGTTGTACCGTCATATCAGAAAGACATGACCGTTTAGATGTTATGTTTTTTTCTGAAGATTGTGTATTGGAACATGCATAAAAAACTAAGGTATTGCAGTCAATCAAGTGAACAATCGTCAAATTTAGTTATATTAATTTTTCTGATAAAGGATCACTGGTCTTATTCCTTATTTGACGTTTATTGTGATAAAAAAAAAATAACAACTCAATTGTTAAAAAAGAGGAAAAGAGACACTTTAAAAAAATAACATAATCATAAACGTTATAGTAATAATTAATCCACAATTTGAAGAAGCCAATAACCTCAATATAGACATAAATACATTATTCATATTAATTGTTTTTTTTTTTATTTTTTAATATTATACATATTTATTAAATACTCAGGCTTGTTGTTTTGTCGTTACAATATTTGTTTTATAATCAATTTGATGCTGTTTAGTTTTAGTTTAATACACATACGTAGATATCGATGTTCAAGTTTGCTAAAACATGTTAAAGGTAAATTCTATTTTCAAAACAGCTTTGACTTTAGGAACCGGCTATTGTTGAAACACCTGATGCCGCAGCTGACTGATTATCAGTCGTTTCTTGAATGCAATTCTATTAAATCATAACTAAAGGCTTTCTATAGTTTAAGCAATCGCGAGAAATACAATTTTTATTGACTCAGATTGTAACTTTCATCTGACTTTTAAAGATATACTATGCTCATATTTGAGTTAAATATTTAAATCGAATAAATTTATTAAAACCTATGAAAGCCTTACTGAATATGTCTAATTGAAATAAAAAATGACTAATAAACTATATTTGAAGTCACGTTCTTTATTATGAAAAATAAATCGACAAATAATTATTATGAATATAAAAAATCAATGATACAGGTGGCAAACGGAAATATATCTATATGTATCGCACATAATCATCAATTTATCATGTTTGCTTACGAACATTTTGTCAGTCTATCAACTAGGTATTATATAATTACACACAATAAATATGTCATATACAGATGCCTATTTGTTAAGGTTAAACAACTTCATTGATACTTAAACAAATAAACCTTGAAATGAATTATAATTATTCAATAGTTTTACAAACCTAAGACAAGTTAATACCTCTGTGTTGATTACTAGGATAAAGTAACACTTTTCATATAAATTATGATATCTTCATGTGGAACAAATTTGTTTAAAGTATTCATACTTATATAAGTACGAAACAAACAGAATTTTTCTGAAAAAAATTAAGTTTGATTCTAGCAATCCAGGTTTAATTTAAATAAACAAAGATGTGAACAAATGTATTCAAGTATTCTATGTTTACAATAAACCGCACGTTTTGCATATTTATATCAAAGCTTAATTGAATAAGTATATTTTTACATTTTTTTATTTTCCTTAAATATACCTTTTATACAGATGGTAATGTATATAGCAAGATTGTTGAATTAGCTATTATAGCTCTTCCAATAATTTCTTTTAATGTTTCTAATTTTCTACTACTCGTAGAAAGAACTTTATAACAAAGTTAGCTAGTGTTTCTGTTGTTTGTTATTTCACGATTGTAAGACATTTGTTCAGATATTTTTATTATGAAATTGAAAAAATGTGCTCAAATAACTGTTGACATAAAAAACAACAGATTTGCAAAATGGGATGATACAGAATATGTTGTTACACAATCTGTGTACAACTTAATCAATAAAGATGATTTTGAATGACAGATAACAGAAGCTTACAGCAACAACAACAACAATACATCTTTAAAGACGTTTTCGGTAGTTTTCTGTGCGCATCGTTATGCGCTTCCAAGATAGATACTCACGGATAATTACTCTTCAAATGAAGGTTAAGTTGAATAGTATTCGGATAAGTGTTTAAATTTCGGCTATAAGCAAATAATGAGTAAATAATACAGAATAGATATTTCTATTTGTTCAAAAGGAGATCGGTTCAAAAGAATAAGAGGTCGTTAAGACAACATCACATAAAGGATTTCTCCAAGCATTAGTAAGGCAGCATTGATGATAATTCTGCGCGCGTTACCCCAACCACTTGTGGTAAAGTGACGAAAGTGCGTCGCGACTTGATTACTGGCAGACAACTGGGCAAAGAAGTTTAAAATGATATATTTTAAAACTGTTGAATAAAAAAACAAAATTAATATCTAAGAAATGTTCCGAATTTCATTATTTTCTTTGCAAATTTCTGAATACTTGCTTACTGTTCGGGTATGTTAGTCGAAAAAAAAAATAATATGGCCCTAGATATGTTTTAAAAAGATATTCAGTATCATTTACTTAATATTACATCAAAAGAAAAAGAAATTTTTTCTGACAACATGTTTCTGTTGTATATTTGACAATACATTTAGTATAACATTTAGTATAATTTAGTATTCTTAAGAAAGCGTGGTAATTTTGACAGTTGGCATATGCGGTAACCATGGAAACTGCCCGTTTACAAAAAACTAACACGTCAACATATATATTTTATTTCTATTTTTGAATCCACCATCAAATGTTACTTAATATATCAATAATGTAGAAAATTCTATGAAAGAAATTTCTTGATAGCTTTAATTTTTTACAGAATTCATGTTTATTTTTGTCATTTTTGTTTTGTTAAAAAGCATGAAAACTCATTTTTTAAAGAAATATGTTCCAATTATCGTTTGTTTTATACAGAACCCTAAGATAAAGCAAGCTTTGTATAAAACATTGTTTATTGTGAGTGTAATAAGCTATTTTATACATTATTATAACACAGTTTGGCTATTTTGACAATTTTGAGAAATACTGTTACCATGGAAACTGCCGTTTTTCAAAAAATCCAACACGCCAACATATATTTTTCTTTTTCTTTTTGAATTTGTCATTAAATTTTACACAACATACAAAAAAATTAAATAATCCTATGAAACACTTTTTTCAATATCTCTAATTATTTTCAGAATTCATGTTTATTTTTCTCATTTTTTGTTCGGTTGAGGAACATGGAAAACTCATTTTTTAAAGAAATATGTTCAGATTATCATTTGTTTCATTTTGAATCATTAGATAAGGTTATCTTTGCATAAAACAATGCTCGTTGTGTGTTTTAAGCTATCTTATACATTTTCTATTCGTCATAACACAGTTAGGCTATTTTGACAGCTTTTAGATATACGGTTACCATGGAAACTGCCATTTTACAAGAAATTCAACACGTCAACATATATTTTTATTTTTATTTTTAAATTCGTCATTAAATTTTACTCATCATACAAAAAATTTAATAAATTCTATGAAAGGATTATTTTTTCATAAAACTGTAGAAAATGTCTTTAAGTTAATAAAATTCAATTTAGTTCGCATACTGATTAATCATTCTATGGCAAACTAAATGCAAAACTATTTATTTAAGCCATTATTAATGTTACTTTGCTTTTTGTCCGCAATAAAAATTAATTATTTGAATATCAAAGAAATTAATAATAATGTTCTGATTGGACCAGATTGTTATTCAAGAAATACTTTTTTTTTTTACTCGAATATCTGATTTATCTAAGTCATTCTTTTCAAATCTTAGTGAAAGATTGATATGGTAAACCAGACGTATATGAATGACATTTTTTATCTGTGATTTTAAACTGCGTAAATGTAAATATAATTTGTCAGACGTTTTAACAATTGACGCATTCCACTGTACTAGAAAAAAATCAGTACAATCATTTGTTACTTATCGTCTTGTAGTATGCAATATATGTATGACAAACCGTTAACAAATTAACATTTTTTATAATTTGATAAAAACATTTTTGATAACATGGATTTAGCTGTTTATGTACTATATTACATGGTGCAGGTTTCTCTACCAAAATTTATATTTATTAGATATCTATCTACATCAATATTCTGCTGTAGGTTGACATGAAAGATGTAATGCAATTTGCCAATTTCATTATTATGTTTAATTATGAGATTTCATGCAGGAACAAATGAAATAAAATTTACTTGACTTGACTTGAAATGAAATTTTTCTAATTTTACATGATAGTTTAATCTGTGGATTCAGAAATGAATTTTTCTAATAATTAAAACAACAATGATTTTTATCAAAACAGTTTTATATCCATCAAGGGACGAGGACACAACACGTTTTGGTTGTAATATCAGTTCCTGTAATAATAGCTATTTTTCTTGTTGTTATTGATATTGATGTTGTTCTTTCCCCTTATTTGTTTTTTTCTTTTTTATCAGGATACCAATTGTCGCCCTGTATAATCATATTTGTATACAATTCCAAAATGCATCCATGTATTGATAATGAAACTGGGATCACATAATTGAAATTGAAATGTGAATTTGTTTTCTATTGAAAAGTATTTTTTTTTAAATATGATAGTGTCTAAATAGTTTGCCTCGAAATTAACAAAGTCGGTCTGAAAATCAGTCTTGTTAAAAAATTCATTGCGGAAAGTATTGCTTTTGTTCTCGCTAACGAGTAGAATGTATATAAGTATCTGTTTAGGACCTTGTAATCAATGAATTTAATCCATGGGAGATGACAGTTCACTGTGCTTTTGGATATTACTTGTGTTCGCATAAAGGTTAGTAGAAATACCGACTAAATTGTTTCTACGGAATTCGTTAGTAAGAACAAGAATGTATTTCGTTTGTCAAAATGAAGAAAAAAACCTGTGTTGCAAAACTCGTTGTATAAGATCAACTTGATATGTCTGATGCAAAGATTTGTATTTAATATTATTTTTATCACCATTTTTTATTGTAAATCGTTAAAAAATATATAGCTTATTTAGCTTATTTGTCAACAAATAAATGGAAAAATGGACATAAATATTAAAGTTAAATAAGAGTCAAAACTTTGCACCTATCCCCTTGTTATGATTTCACGTGATGATTACACAATTGAAATTTAACAGTTGAAGCTGTTATAGTTTCTGATAAGCTTGAAAGGTTAATAACGCCGACACCGACTCAAGCGTCGACGAGAATATCATGAAACAAGCGTATTTTTCCTTTAAAAGGGAGTAAAAGATACAGTGTAAATCAATAAGCAAGGTAAATAAAGGTTTAAATTTTATTTCAATATTGAAAAACAACAAAAATTAAACAACAACAAAAATGTAACGGTTACCATAAACTCAATGTCATGCACTAAGGTATTGATGCTGATCATGCCTTGCAAATTAACCTAATGTTTTCGAAGTGAAAATAAAAAGTTCAAAACCTCAAAATGACCTTCTCCTTTAGCACTTAAGGGTTGAATTGTGTTCATATAGAGTTTATAATTTTACTATTCTTCTAAATCTACAAAAAAACTAGGATGAATGCTTTGTCATGTTCTGTAGGTTTTACAATGTCGTTAAAAGTAACAATTATAACAAATGTCTATAAAACAGTATCAATAATTCCCATACTTCTTATAATAAATTATATATAAAAATCCCAATTTTGCTTGCACAAAAAAATCATATAACTTACTAAATTACATTTCAGAAAGATTTACCAGTGTCAACGTTTTAAACCTGTCCATAACTGTCTTCTGTATGGCCCAATATGAAAAGCAGAATACAATTTTAAAGTTTAATCAAAGCGTGCTCTGATTTTTTTTTCTTTTTAAAACTTTATTTTCCATTAGGATATTCATGTCCGTCAGCTATAAATACTTGATAATTTTCAAATGACGTGCGTTAATTGATCATAAAAACGTCACACAATGGAAAGAGGTTACGATGACCGACTGATTTAATTTTGTGAAAAATCAAATAAATGAGCATTAAATTTGCATTTGTTGAAGAGATATGTGATGCACATTATTTTAAAAATAACAATAAATATAATTCTGAAGGGAAACATGACAAAACATTTCATATACTTCTTTTAATTTTGTATTTAATTTTACAGTGAACTTCGTTTTTCCCTTTTTTTGTTAACGTTTAGAATATGAAAAGATTGTGATAAATAATCAAAATCAAATAATTCAAGACAAACCATTCAAACCATTCAAGACATTATATATATAATGATATACCGACGTGAGATAAAAAGTAACACAATGTTTGCATTATTTATAAAGTGCTAGGCCCAACCAGAAATAATTGACATTCAAGTTATTTTTAAGTAGCTCAGTTTGTAACTTAATGGTGATAGAACACAAGTATATAATTATACTGAAATAGGCGGTCACCCATACCAATTAAGTATTTAAAATATGTGTATATATCAGAATTGTTTTCAACTAAAACATTTCCTATGTAAGTGCCAAGTCCATCGGAAGCCATTTTATAGTTTATGGTAAAGTAAAATACAATATGCTTGACTTTATTTTGTATTGTATTTTTTTTCATCCAGTTGTACTTCTCATTTTCTAAATTTTCATACTTTTATAAGTGTTTGACTACTTAACAGGTTGTTATTCTTATAGGTGTGAAGATAACTAGTTATGGCTAATTTGAATTTACTGACATTTTACAATTTCAATTATTATAATATTTCTTCACAAATTTTTCTCAAAATCCGGATTTTGGAAAAAAACATTTGAATTGATATAACCCAAGACATTTTTGGACCATGAAAAATGTTCGGATTTCAGAAGTTTCAGGATTTTAGAACTTCCAGAATTCGGAATACTCTGAATAACTATCTTTTTATTGGATATCTCATATATTACGTACTTTAACATATCCACTACAAATTGAGCTGTATATTTACAAAAACTATACTAGACGAAAACTAAAAAAATGTTGTTAAACTTTGCTTTACACTAGACATCATCATGGGAATCTCATAAAAAACATTCCATGTCTGATATGTCATGCTGTTGAAAATTTGTAATAAATTATCGACGGCATTTATGAGTAATTTATGACAGAAAATCTATCTAAATTCCAGGAGAGAGAAATCAAATATAGCTGGTTTTCAGTTTAATCTAAATTTTATCAACAACAAAAAAACAAAACAAAAACAAAAAACAAAGTTAAAACTAGTTTAGTTCGCTCTCGTGGCTGGCAAATATTGAACTAGTCTAAAATTAGTTGTTCAATAACTTTTTAATTTTTTTTCTATATTTGACCATTGTAATTTAATGTTTTACTGAGAGATCAATACCATCGATTATCTTTTTTATTCATATATTCACGGTTCATTTTATAATTTATACGGCAAATGATGGACCGTTATGCCAATATGACAGATTCTTGTGAAAAGAATCAGCAAAATATACACTAAAAATAAAAAAGAAGCTTAAAGTCAAGTTACCTTTTTATAAATATTCTCTATTTCAGTATATCGTAGATGCCGCGTGTACATAAACTTATTCACAATGTGAAAATCAACTAACATACAATTGCCCTATATATATAGATTTGAAAGACACAAATTGCAAAATATCATAATTAATTAAACAAATGGATGGTTTTTATGTCTTCGGACACGAAAAGTCATGTATGCATTTCCGTGGTTGCTTATTTGTATCTAATATGTTTTCTTATTAATTCTCACTACATTTTTGGTTTGCGTTTGTGTCTCTTCAAACGTGTATGTAAAAATGTACATCGTGCATCCAAGCTAGTTCATTACAAGCTATTCAAGAAAAGCATTGACGCAAAGCATCAAAGGGCGTCAAAGCAAGAAATGCAGCAAGTGGAGATGAACTAGTAGACATCTGATGACCAGATATTCATATAAACTTTTCAATTGTTAATTGGTTTTAACCAGTATTGTATATCATTTATGAATTGGCGGACGAAAGACATTGTTCATCATGAAATTTGATAGGCAAGCTAGAGATTTGAATATTATTTTTTTCCACAGGAACTTTAATTCTATCAATGTTAACGATAATATCCAAAATATACAGGTCTACAATATCAAAAATATACCCCCTATATGGTATAAATTATCTATACTATATAGGGGTATTTTGGATATTATCATTAATATTAATTGGTTATCTGATAGAATTTCAAGTTCATGTGGTATTTCTTTGGAACATACAACATAATAGTCAAAATGAACACAGTCTGTTAATTGATTTGTTTGGGAGGTCAATCTACCATTTAAATGACCTAGTCTGATCCATCAGTGTGTTTACATGCCTATCAATAAACCCATAACAACTCATGTTAAAATTGCAGACGAAGAATGATAATACTATGATAAAACAATTCGTAAACATTGCCTACTTAAAGATTGCAATTAATTGTTTTAATATGTTTGCATTTCATTTCCTGCAAAAATCTCATGCGACACGAATGACCGTTTCGGTTAACTTAAACAACTTCTATAAATAGATTTTCGGACTTTCACAATATTCAGGTCAGCATGCTATTTATAGGTAAAGCAAAAACACATAATTACCCACTGTGTACTACCAAATATTTAATATAAATACCGAAGAACGCGATTAATTGACGGATAAGATAATTTCATTTGAATATGTTTACATTGCGAAATTATCCAGTACGCTATTCATTTTACATATCGCAACATTTCACTTTTAATAATCAAACACTCATACCAATCGGAATGTTCGGCTATTATGGCCGACGAAAAGGCTCGAGAAATTGCAATCGCCCTTTCACAAAATCTGATTTCATTCTATAAGGACGTCGCGCTTCGGCCCGGGCGCCAATGAATGTGTATAATGGTGAGAGAAAAGAACTTGCTCTCAGAATACATGTTCATTCATTTTGTTTTTCATACCTTTTTGTGTTTTTATATGTTTATTTTTTAAATGATAGAACGCCTGTAAGATTTCATTTGAATTATCGTATAATGAATAATGCCATAAGGTCTGCAATAGAAAGAATAAGTTCGACTCTGTATTTCCGCAGCTTTTTAAATTTTAAACTTGAAGTGTAACAGCAAATTTGTATAGTTATTGAGATATTTCTTCATCCACTTATAAATTAAAGTATGTATCAGTTATTCATTTATCTCAGTGTGATACCAGCTAATCCGGTGTTACGAGATTTCATTACATTTTAATAGACCTCAAAACTATCACAAAAAAGAATACACTTGACAAATGATTTGTGTAAAAAAATAGCAAATTGAATATGTTTAAGTAACCATAGTTGTATTTTTAATGTTAGAAGGAAAAATGGCCTTTCTTTTAGATACAATGCATGTCCTGTTATAAAATGTGTCGTAGTGCAGGAAGAAATACTATGAAAAAAGAAAGAAAAAAAAAACATTAAAAAAATAATACTATAAGCAGTTGATTAAAACACGAGACGTGAAAATCCCATCGCGTTGATAGACTCATTGGAAAACGAGCGGTGACAATAAATATCCATATATTTGATGGGTTAGGCTTTTATGATAAGGGTGGCAGATACTTTATTGTATATAAGTGTACGAAATTCGTTCCTCAGCTAGGTGCTATATCTTTTTGGATCTATTTACGCGTAGATGTCATGGATGACTGTGTGCATTAAATTTATCCTGCTGTTAATTTGGAAGGGTCTATTGCAAAAAAATATCAATTAATAAAGACAACAAGAAAAAACTACCAAATGTGAAATAGAGTTAAACAGAACATCTAAACAAAGCCCGACACGGAAAACTGAAAACGTTTGAAGGTTCGGTTTGATTGAGTCTGTTCATGAACGGTATAACTGGTCAGAGTGCGCGGATTTGCAGCTTTGATTGACCATAGGCTTGCCATTTTTAATTTCAGCAAGATAATGATTGCCTCATTATAACAACAATAAAGTTTATTATGTAATAATTACAGTGTTAACTTAATTTGCTCTGATTTGCATTTGAATGTGCATTTTCATTTCACATGGTTTTGTTTCCAACAAACCGTTAAAGAAACTCATTTTGATCTATAATGATTTACACATGTGACAGTTCAACTAACTCTTTGCTGCGTCTCTTACTTCAATATTGTGTATTAAGCGTCAGGACCGTTGTAAATTCTAATTAATGTTACCTTTTTCATTCTTTTTTCTAAAAGTATTTTTTTTTCAAATTAAGTGGTTAAAACGTACGCATATTCCTAATATTAAGGAAAACATACAGAAATCAAGAATTATTTATATGTTTTCTGTTTATATTTGTTTTGAAAAAAAAACTATTCTTTAATACTGTACAAATACTGATATACATGTTCCCTATTAAACTATGACACCATCTCAGACGTATTATAAAATGCACTTGCTCTTCATGTTCAATACATTTCTAAAAGTGACATTTAATGTATATATCATAATGTACTTTTCTTCCCCCATTCGTAAACATATATATTACCTATTTTGAAATACTATGTTTCTATCCTGTAATTTCTTTTACATGCATTTATTTCAAAATGAAATGATATATCTGATTTTAAATTTAAGATTCATCATATTAAAATGAAATATATTGCCTCACCTAAAAGTAAAGCAAACATTGTAGTAAATCAGCAATGTCATATCAATATTATTCACTATTGAAATATTGGCTCAGTGTATGTACACAACTAGTGTTAATATGTTCATTCAGAGATATTGATAATGTCTTTTATTAGCTATAATGTTTTATTCTACATTTTTTGGTACCCTTCGTATCGTTTGAATGCCTTTGGGGAAAATCGATCTATGGAATCAATCAGCCGGTAATATATAATCATATTTGGTTAACAAATTGAGCATGACCCCATAAAGTTATACCTGAACGAACTTAAAAAACATATTTTAATATTTAAATATAGAGTACATATGATATGTTCGTAAATGTACTTTTAATGAACCTTTGAAACTAACACAAATATACTTTGCTTTTGTTCGTCTCTGTCATTAAATATCTTAACTTGAAATCGAGGAATTGATAGGGTAAGATCCTTAAAATTGAATAAGAACAATAACGAAACGTAGTTATTGTCCATAACGCAGAACCATCCATTGCTTCTTTTACATTTTGGCATTCACAGCATTTCTGGGTCATGTCAAAATACCCACTTGTTAACACACTTACGTGACCAATAATATTGTAAAGTAAGATGTAAAATATTAAATCTTAATTCATATTTTATCAAACGAAAATGGAACATAAACGTTGAATTCATTTTTCAAGCATAATATGCCTTCGCATATCGTGGCTGGGATTTTTTTTTCATCACTGCAATCCCAACTCAAATAAAAATTCGTCAGGGGAATAGCTGTCATATTATGTCTGTCTGATTAACGTACATTTGAAATGCCTTCGATATAATGACTAGGATTATACCTTTTGTTTAATAATATATTGTTTCAAATTGCCTCCTTCAAGTAAAGAATGTTTAAACTATTATTCTGAAAATGTGTGATAAGAATAACAATTTGGTAAAGACATTTTAACCATTGCATTGAAAGAAAAAGATAAATCATTCATATTGTTTAGAAATGACTGGAGAAGCAGACTGTGTAACTTTCTATTAAGCGAGTTACTAGGAAATAACACCTTGTTTACTTCAACATATAAAGAAACAAAATATGCTAATTAAATAATAATAACTGTACAAGGTGTGAAAAAATAACTCAAAATGTGTTCTGTATTTAGTTCATGAATTGTTTCCATATAGAAACTTGATCGATGGTATGTGTCGATTGTTTGGGATACTCCTAACTAAAAAGTTATTTGTAATACAACTTTTTATCATTTACATACTCGAGATAAATAAGTCAGTTTAATTGTTGCATCATTGGCATGAGCTGACGTGGATGCCATCAGCAATTTGTAATGTGATAGGTAGAAAGAAAGTCCCAGGAAAGATTCCAGTCAAATTTTACTAGGAATTTCAATAGCGTCAAAAGAAATAAAAAATTCAATTTGAAAACCAGTCTTTAATATTTGTACACTCTATTATTAGTTATGTAGACAAAATCTGTACAAGAGATTTATGCAGAACTTTACGGTCGAAATGAACAACTTTGGAAAAAATATATTGAATCTATATATGTATGGGTGCATTATTATGACGATGAGCTAAGTCTAAGACCTTTCTTCTGCTCGGATAAAAATACAATTTCACTGGAAAACGTAAATATTTGACTGGAAATTCTATCAATCAATTATACAATATTTAAACAGTAGCAACTGGAATGAAATACATATAGAGACATCTGCAATTAATATTTTTTCAATCAATTAGCGCAAAATGAAGTGATGTCAATTTAGATATGTCAATTACTTGTTTCCTTTATTTCGTTATTTCTTTCTCCTGTGCTGTATTAGCAACATTCGGTACTTATCTAAGACACCTTATCGAACAAACAGGCATATTTGGCAATACTCTTATAAACATCTCCGAAGTCATTTGGCTTAATATATCTATCAGTGTGTCTCTTGTGTAAATACACCGGAAAACTTTTTTTCTTTATATAAGTGTGTCTGGTGTGTAATGCACAGAGACGGGTAAATTTAAAGCCTGCAGCAAAATGTCACGTTATCACAATGAACAATATAAGTCGGCGATATCAAATTGTATATAAGTTAAAATTGTATTTCTTTAAACAACCTACATTAATAAAGTCACCGGATATTAACAGCGAACCCAAATTGATAATTTACGGAGGAGATAAATACTTCGTTAATCGCATGAAAATGGTCATAATGATCTTAGGGCAACATGTTATGATCAATCAGCGGGCCATTATCAACACCAATTACATGAAGTGATTAATTGTTACAGTTTATTATCACTACGATTTGGGTGACGCATTATCGTGTTAGGCGGCTGGTCATAAAACACAAAGAGCATGAATGAAAAAATGAGATTTCCTTTCCTTCACAGCTGCAGTATTTATGAGTTATATAAGTATCAACACCTACCATCAAACCATCAGCAAAGTTACTCTCCAAACGTGTCAATCCGTTGATAAGGACTGGTAGAAAAAGAAAGTCTTCCTAAAACTGCAATGTAAGACGCCTGGTCATGGCTAAAGAAATATCAGAAAGAAAGAAAGAACCATTTCTTCTGTAATGATTTGCATTATAATATAGTTTTTTTCAAATTTTGGTATACTCTAGGACTCGAATTTACCGATTTTATTATCTAGAGGTCTGCATCACAGCTTATCTCTTCTCATTAACGGCAACAAGAGACACTTAGTTATGTCCCTGGTATAAGTCAGGTGTGGTCGTTGTATTGTTTTCTACTGTAGTTGTTATTTTTTTTTTATTTCATTCAAGACTTTATTTTTATGAGCAAATATTTGGAAAACAATGTTAAATAATGATATTTTGCATGCATTAATGCAAAATATTATCAATAACCTTCTTGATATAATCGATACATGCATGAATTCTTTCTTGAGTGATTAAGGTCGTTGAGTGCAAAACCCTTACCATCAACTATGTGGGTTCTATTCACGCTATGGAGTTCCTTCATTGTGTGGCAAGCTGTACTTAAAGTGGTTTTAACAAAAGCGCCCGATCCTGCCTAAAGAATGCACTAAGGGGTACTTGAGGACGTTCAAAAATAAAGCTAGAAAGTCGAAGAAAACCTTCTGTTGTGTTAATGTAACCGGAAACCAAATTAAAAAAAAAACAGCAAGAAGAGAAAAAAAAGATAAAAAAAACAAACGAAACAAACAAACCCAATCAAAATTTAAACGAGTGTCAAGTGTCACTTATTTACAGTCAACTTACAGATATTAAACATGGAGTTGTTGCTTGCTTAACAATACATTTTCAATTTTGTCGGTTTCATTGATCAGAAGATAAGACAAATTAAATTTGCCATACTTAACCGTCGTAACACTGCAAAGAGTTATACAAAGATATACAAAGTCCACGTTACATAAATTTTATCATATAAATCTGATATTGTACCGAATATTGTACCGAAAATATCTGCGTTTAAGTGAAACATATACTTGCACATTTCAATAGAAATAATATGCTGGAAAAAAAACACACAAAAAAAGAACAATTGCACATAAATATCATATTTTTACACATAATAGAATGTCACCAATAGAATGTAACCAATGCATTTTCAACATCACGTGATGTTCCAATCAAAAACATAATTGGATCCTATCTTATCAAGTTAACCTCGTATTTTTTTTCAGGATCCAAAACGTCCATACCAAATCCATATGACACCCCTTATGAACATCATTTCATGTCTAGAGTCCAAAATGTTAATATCATGTCAATATCGAACCTTATTTTTCATTTTATCGAGAGTCAAGAATCCATATATTATTAACATCCCTATTGTAATTAGAGGAAAAAGGTTTGTCAAAGGTAAAAAAAGTTTGACAGTAGACTAAGTGTAAAAGAAGGAGTCATTAAACATGGTTGAGAACAATAATGATTCTATTGGACTATCGTACACAGTTGAAAAACCTATATCCGACTAGGCTAGCACCTCGTCCAATATTGCTGTTAATATCTCGAACAAAATATTGAATTGAACACATCAATACATAATAACCTCATAATATCCGATCGGTAACAAAAATTACATTAATATCATATTGCATATCCAGACTTTAAACAAATTTTATTTATCCGTTTAAACAAACTACTAGTGTTAAATATGACAGCACTGTGTTAATCAAAAGAGATTCTTGTGTTTTCATTTCATCGTTAGCGGTTATATTAATATTTAATTACATTAATATTTCACAATATAATTATTTGAAAATTATAGACTTTATATCAATTGAACCCATCAAACAGATATAAATCTTTAACACAATAAAGTATTGGAATCAAAGATCCCGAAGGATCATTGATATATAACAGCACTTTATAAATGTAAGTCAAGAATCATGATACATGTTTTATTTAATTATATGTAAACGTTAAGAATGCCTTTTTAAAGGAATCATCTACGAATGTACAACACTTTAAGAATTGTACACACACTTATTTCATCTGCAAAACTCAGCGTCAAATTCTTCTTAAAAACAACAGTCTTGTATTTATGTAGCAAAAGCCAAAATTATTTAATTTGAAAGAAAAGTCAAGACGTCTGTTAAGCGCAATTGTGTTCGTACCTCAGATTTCAAGAAAGTTTTATTATAGGCACAATATCGTTATTAAATTCGTCAGTAATACGATGGTTGATATTGTTTCCCTTTTGCTTTGTGGCAGTTTGACAATGTTATAAGAAGCAAATATTAAACCATTAGTTAAATCATACACAAATTACAAATATCGATAAAAGTTATCTAAACATATACACAATATATAGGACATATATATATATATAAGACACTTATATCGTAAACATTGAAAACGTTGATTGGGTTTTATTGAACTTCTAACTTAAACATTGTTGCTTTTCCCGACAGCAATTTGTTCACGATATTAAGAAAAAAGTGAAGCTTGACATGCCAAAGTGACTTTACACCAGAAATCTTACGTTGAAAAGCCATTAATAGTGGCAATCACATACAACTTCAATAACTAATATACCTATGTACAAGATTGCAACTGTTTGATGAAAATTGTGTTAGTGAAAATTGCTTATATTTTTTGTTTGGATATTTTATCTACACAATTAAGTCATCATGTTGCGCATGAAGTATGTCTTTGCTTATTTGCAGACATTCATTAATAAATGCATATGTGTATGCAATAAATTAACTGATGAAACATAACAAATCATATCTGATTCAATTTATAAAAATTGATTGTTCTAAATAATTATATCGAAGCTTTTAAAAAGATATTTCCCTCATTGCAAAATAGCCATGTGGTCCGGCTAGGACGTTTACACCGTAGGGAACGTTTTACAGTATCGCGTTTTCCGGTTACAGTATAGAATTTTCCCAAGATGGAGAATTATTTGTGGGAGGACAGGTAGGTGATTTTTATTTCGGTTCATACTACAAGTAGTTTAGTTTCTAAAATATACTTTTGTGCTTTTCTTGTAAGGAACAGATTCCGGTATCTAGTAATATATTTATTCAGACCCTGCACAGCAGATTTATCTCTATATTGTCTCATAAATATGCAGATTTTACGGTTTGAAAATTTGAATCGAGAGACCAACACATTTTTCTCCCATTCCGATATTATTTATGCATACATAGATAAAGTAAATCTACAAAACGTTAGTCCTTTGTGTTTAGAATCATTTTTAAAAATACATGACCAGTTAAACCTATTTTACTGTTCGTAAAATGCAATTGAAAAAATAAACAATATAACAGTATAGAGCGAGGTGAATTCTGCTGGTTGACAGCATAGACCTAGCGACTTTGATCCAATTTTGTTACATTTTATACCCAAATTGCGGTTACAGTTCAGCTTCTTGCCAAATTTCAAACAAAGTTCGTGTATCAATTATTTTTTTATGAAATACCTATCTCGTTTATACATTGTTGAAAGGTTGTACATGTATTTTTTTTCTTCAGCAGAAAAGTTATAGTTTGCTATTTTCCTTACTTTCAATTTCAGATTGAGACCTTTTGCATAATAAGTAATGTCCTAAGTAAGGATTTATGAGACAATATAGAGATTAATCTGCGGCGCAGGGTCTGAAGAAATATATGACCAGAAACCGGATCCTGTTCCTTATAAGCAAAGCAAAAAAAACACCTTTTAGAAACTAAACTACTTGCAGAATGGACGTGAATAAAATTCACCTACCTCTTTTCCCATAAATAATCCTCCATCTTGAAAATTCTATACTGTAACCGGAAAACGCGATACTATAACACGTTCCCTACGGTGGTTTATTTACAAAATAAAGTTGGATGGAATTGAATATAATCATTAAGTGGATGTAAATCCAAACGATATTATTACTTGTCTTCTACAAAACCAACTTGTAACTTGATCTAAACATATAGGCATTTTTGTTAAAACATTAAGACAAATGTAAATAAATGATATTCTAATGGCGAATGAAAAAAATATTTTAATTATAATAATTATATTCCTTTTGTTCAACAATGACTCATCGAATTATCACTCAAACCAACTTCAATATTACAACGTCGGCTAGAGGTTTGAATTTTGTTCTCTGAAGTCAGCAAAAGTCGATGCTCAACTTCTCAGAAGCCATTACGAAAGGTTATTTGAGTGTGTTTTTTTTTTAAATGTAAGCTAATCTATACATAAAATATTATACATCAATTTGTAATGAATATACGGATTTTAATGCAATATATGTACACATTTGAATGACAGGTTCAAATGCGTTATATTAGATTTTCGTTATTTTCTACATAATGAACATCTAAGTTAACACCAGCTGCATGTACTATGCGTGTTAATATCAATAATCTATCAGGGAAATTCCGGTTTTATGTACAACGAGGAAGCGTTTACTTCAGGCATTTATGATGACACGAAATAAATCAAAGCCTTTATCAGCAAATAGTATGTTAAATGCATAATTATGATTTAAAAGCATAATTATGTTTTGTGCAACATAAAGTGCGCAACATAAAGTGCACATGTATGCTGTATAGTTGCCATTGCTATACTGTTGTAATACGTTAAAGAAAACTCACATACAATCGATTATGAAATCCAAATGGTTCACATAAATATCGAGACAATAAATGCGTTGTGAGAGTTTGTATTTATATGGTGTTTAATACTTCAGTGTCAAAAACATGTTAGCAGTTTAACTGTTTGTCAAGAGCACAATATGTGATTATATGAAAAGAAAATTAAAATTATCAGTATCATTATTGTTTTTATTAAGAAGTTTTTGTCTTTCATGGGAAAGAATTTCATTTTCCCAGCGTAAGGATTGTAATAATTAAACTGATTAAATCGTTTTTATTTAACAGATTATTTAAATTCATTAGATGCAAGTTATAGGACATAATCGTCATCAAGTGCGTTATCATGGTCTGCACAAATGAAGCAATAACGAAAAGTTTAAAAGTTGTAACCAAAATATAAATCACTTTCTTTTTTGCTCTTTTCCTTTTGTTAAAGTATTGACGCATATGAACATGGCTTTTATTGAAGTTTCACTGATAAAACTGTTTGAATAATATAAATATATTATATTTATTTAGAACATATATTTTATGACATAAAGACATATACTTTCACTAGAATTGAGTCTGTTTATATACACGTTTTTTATTGATTAATTTGTTAAAAGAATGTTTGCCTAATGCAATTAAATATACGTATCTGGTGTATTCGGTATGATATATATTCCATTCATCTAGGAATTTCTCATTTCCATTATAAAATATTGTCAGCTGTTAAAGAAGTGTCCACATAGAACTGATTTCTCTTCCAGTATGAATACAAAAGCACACAGAAACTATTGAAAATAAGAAGACGCAGAGAAAATCACAAATTTTCTCATTTGGCGGTTATGCTTCAATTGTATAATGTTACAGTATTTTTTGCTTATTTTATTATTATTATTATTTGCTATCTGTTGAAAACGTATAAACATATGTGAGAGCGGCATTAAAATCAGTAGTCTACTGCATAGTTGTGAATTATCTTATTTAGTAAAAGATATATGTAAGAAATGAAGACATGTTACAAACGAGTGGTGTCTATGCAAACGGAATCCTCGCTAAAGCCCATTATATTGAATTGCGTCTCGATCAATTCACTAAAGATTAAAAGAAAGAAACAATTAACTGAAAGAAATGAGCATCGAAGATGCATTTAATTCACACATGAGGTTTAAACATTACCGAAACATAACTAATTTTTACCAAATCTTAAAGGTTTTTACTGCCCAAATTCCTGATATTTCTTCTTAATATAATGACACGGATTTAAACGAATCAGTATTACAACATTGCAACTTTTAATTATTATAGATCAGTACAAAATGATTAATACCGATTTTCAAAAAAAAGGGAATAAGAAATAAAATAAAATTAATCAAATAAAAATGATATCAATAGACATCAATATGTAATTATCATAATAACATGATTCACTTCACAACAGCAGGTGTCAAGTGATGTGTGTTAGCTGTATAACATACAACACTTACGCTTATTTCCGTTTAAATGCTTGAATAAGATACACTCACATATCTTACAGATTGAACTTACTAGCAAGAATCAATTACATTTTCGCTACCTTTTCAATCACCAGAGTATCTAATGAATAAATTTACATACATTGGAATATAAATTACTTCCTCGTAAGTGCATATTTCATATTCAATACATCCAATTCAAGTGTTGAACAACATTATCGTCAAAATGAAAAACAAAAATGACATAAAGAATCAAGTGTGCATAGTTATTTTATTTTGCCCATAAAAACTTGTGTCACAGGGTGAGAAAATGTGCAGCCTGACCGGGACTCGAACCCGGACCCTCGGAATATCGAAGAGTGGCTCTACCGACTGAGCTATCCGGCTTCTTATACATCGTCTCCCCTAAATAATGAACAGTTGTGAACCGTGACATGCTCCCCTGCTAAATTGAAATTCGTCCTCGAATTCCACAGAGTTACAGAGCAATGTGAATAAAACTCTCAGCTATATTCAGTCACGGCCAGTTGGGCGCCAGTGAACAGTTCTGAACATTGACACTTATACACTTGTATTGAAGTATATCCAAATTGGATATCCCTGTATTAATGAACAATGTAGCATAATATTTTACAAATAATCACGACAATTAACACAATACATTCTTATATGACATACTTCTGTATAGGCTTAATATACCTCTATAATTTAAAACTCGCTAGAATCGTAGCAGAAAAAGAACAGAAAGCATGTCCTGACGATTCGAAAAACATACGTTACGTGTAATTTATCTCTACTATATGCAAGTGTTGCAAATTATATTGTCATATACCTTAAACCGTCAATGGACATACTTTTCTATTACAAAGCATTTGTAACCTTGTAACGTAGCATGTAAGTCGGTTATTAATATGTCCAAAGTATGGTCGCTATTATAAGTAGGAAGTTCGAATATCTTGAATCAATATCAAGTATAATTTGAATTTAAAGCACGTAATGTCTCAAAACTAATATAATTTTCATTCTTCAGAAATGGCAAAAATGAGTTTCATAACTGTTACAGTAACGTAATACTTTTAGCGCATATTAGATCCTGATTACTTGATAATGGATTTTTTAACAATACTGATTTTCAGACCGGCTTTCTTAATTTCGAGGCAAAATATTTAAACACTATCATTTTTTTGTAAAATACTTTTAAATAGAAAACAAATTCACATTTCAATTGTAGCATTATGTGATCCCAGTTTCATTATCAATACATGGATGTATTTTGGAATTGTATACAAATATGATTATACAGGGCGACAATGGGTATCCTGATAAAAAGAAACAAACAAATAAGGGGATAAGAATGACATCAATATCAATATCAACAAAGAAAAATAAATATATTACAGAAACTGATATTACAACCAAAACGTGTTGTGTCTCGTCCTTGATGGATATAAAACTGTTTATGTAATAATGTTAATCATTGTTGTTTAATTATAGAAAAATCATTTCTGTATCCCAAGATTAAACTATCATGTAAAATTAGAAAATTTTCATTTGTTCCTGCATGAAATCTCATAATTAGACATAATAATGAAATTGGCAAATTGCATTTCACATTTCATGTCAACCTACAGCAGAATATTGATGTAGATAGATATCTAATAAATTTAAAGTATGGTAGAAAAACCTGCACCATGTAATATAGTACATAATCAGCTTAATCCATATAATCAGCTTAATCCATGTTATCAAAAATGTTTTTTATCAAATATGTTAATTTGTTAACGGTTTGTCATACATATATTGCATACTACAAGCCGATAAGTAACAAGTGATTGTACTGATTTTTTTCTAGTACAGTGGAATGCGTCAATTGTTAAAACGTCTGACAAATTATATTTACATTTACGCAGTTTAAAATCACAGATAAAAAATTTCATTCATATACGTCTGGTTTACCATATTAATCTTTCACTAAGATTTGAAAAAAATGACTTAGATAAATCAGATATTCGAGTAAAATAAAACAAACAAAAAATGAATATATTTCTTGAATAAAAATCTGGTGCAATCAGAACATTATTATTAATTTCTTTGATATTGAAATAATATTTTTTTTATTGCGGAAACTAAGCAAAATTACGGTAATAATGACTTAAATGAATAGTTTTGCATTTAGTTTACCATAGAATGATTAATCAGTATGCGAACTAAATTGAATTTTATTAACTTAAAGATGTATTGTTATTGTTGTTGCTGTAAGCTTCTGTTATCTTTCATTCAAAAATCATCTTTATTGGTTAAGTTGTACACAGATTTTGTAACAACATATTCTGTATCATCCCATTTTAAAAATCTGTTATTATTTATGTCAACAGTTATTTTTGCACATTTTTTCAATTTCATAATGAAAATATCTGAACAAATGTCTTACAATCGTGAAATAACAAACAACAGAAACACTAGCTAACTTTGTTATAAAGTTCTTTCTACGTGTAGTTGAAAATTAGAAACATTAAAAGAAATTATTGGAAGAGCTATAGCTAATTCAACAATCTCGCAATATACATTACCATCTGTATAAAAGGTAAATTTAAGCAAAATAAAAAAAATGTACAAATATACTTATTCAATTAAGCTTTGATATAAATATGCAAAAACGGGAGGTTTATTGTAAACATAGAATACTTGAAAACATTTGTTTACATGTTTGTTTATTTAAATTAAACCTGCTAGAAACAAACTTAATTTTCTTTTGAAAACTTCTGTTTGTTTCGTACTTATATAAGTATGAATACTTAAAACAAATTTGTTCCACATGAAGATATCATAATTAATATGAACAGTTTTCATTTATCCTAGAAATCAACACACAGGTATTAACTTGTCTTAGGTTTGTAAAACTATTGAATAATTATAATTTATTTCAAGGTTTATTTGTTTAAGTATCAATGAAGTTGTTTAACCTTAACAAATAGGCATCTGTATATGACATATTTATTGTGTGTTATTATATTATACCTAGTTGATAGACTGACAAAATGTTCGTAAGCAAACATGATAAATTGATGATTATGTGCGATACATATAGATATATTTCCGTTTGCCACCTGTATCATTGATTTTTTTATTATCATAATAATTATTTGTCGATTTATTTTTCATAATAGAGAACGTGACTTCAAATATAGTTTATTAGTCATTTTTCATTTCAATTAGACATATTCAGTAAGACTTTCATAGGTTTTAATAAATGTATTCGATTTAAATATTTTACTCAAATATGAGCATAGTAGCCTGGAACCCCGTTGTATCGATCTATTAAACCATAAATCACAACTGCATTTAAAAAATTCAAATCTCCCTGAATCTTTATTTTGTATCATTTATTTTGATCCTTTTGCCATAACATTTACATGGCAAAAAACATTGATATGTAGTTTTTAGCTTTGGAATATACGGATATTTACAGACATGTCAAATAGGTTGAAGAATATTAGGTCACGCCATTATATCGATGCATTGTGAGAATCGCTCAGTTAGCCAAAGTTTGGGAAGTCTTTACCATCTTTATGCTAGATTTTTCAGTCAATTAGAAACATAGATGTCTGTTTTTAAATGTCAGCATAAATTTAGGAACTTTTAACAGACCGTAAATGTACTTTTAATCACAGGCACAAGTATCGGACCTGGGAAGAAAAAATATGACCAGATTGATAAAAATAACCCTGTGTTCATCTTAAAATTGTCAAAAAAAAACCAAAAAACAAAATGTAAATAATGACCCCCTTTAAAAATATACTATAAGTTAAGAGAAGGCCGGAAACTCCAGATTCGAGCCTACGAGCAAGGGATTCATTTCCAATTAAGTTGGACCACTCACAACCGTCAGTAGCATCTAATACACACGAGATTCGAGTTTCAAACATTTACACGGTCTTTCAATCGCTTTCTACGCCATTTGGCATCTTGTGTGAAACGTTGCGGTTTTCGTTGCTATTGGCCAATCAGAAGACTCGTAACAAAATATCGAACAGCTGATTGACAATGGTGTAGAAAGTAATCTAAAGACCGTGGAAAGGTTTGAAATTCGAATTTTGCGTGTATCAGATGCTACTGACGCTGTGAGTGGTCCAACCTAATGTATTTAGTAATATTATTTAGTAAATTCAAGTGATTTTGACCCATACTCAGCTGGCATACATGTATTAGTCTATGTTTACGTATCGAATTGCTGTGCCGCAATTCTGTCTACCAAGGATTTTTAGCACGAATTCGATCGTTTCCCGATAGATATTTCATGAACGGGAAGGGCTAGAGACTTGGGGTTGGTCTCATTTTGAAGCTTAATGTAAACGTGAAATAGTGATAAAAGTTTTTTTTAATTGTCTGGCCAATTGTTTTCACAACGGCCCTGGAAATGAATCCCTTGCTCGAAGGCTCGAATCTGGAGTTTCCGGCCTTCTCACAACTTACTAGTATAGTATATTTTTAAAGGGGGTCATTATTTACATTTTTTTTTGGTTTTTTTGACACTTTTAAGATGAACACAGGTTTTTTTTATCAATCTGGTCATATTTTTCCTTCCCAGGTCCGTTACTCGTGCCTGTGCTTTTAATAAGAACACATTATTTATAAGTCTATTTATTATCTACAACGTCGTAATGTTTAATTCATATTTTCCAGTGATAATGTACATTGACATAAAACTTATAGACAAGTAGAACTGTGTTTGTTACTATTTTGTACTCATTGATGAACGCAAACACTCACAGACATTGTTGATATTTATTGCACAGTATATTGATATGGGTCGTAATGTGGCAAAGGGTATTTTATACATTTTGTAATAAATCTTCTCGAATTAATGAATGCGAGTTACGAAAGTGATATGATGTGTCTTCGTATAAGAAATATTAATACCTAAAGTTCATATCGTCATTTGTTACGCTGTACCAATTTAGCTTTACGATACAAACAACAGCACACATAACAATCATAATAAATTAGCTTTCGAGTCAAGAGATAAAGTTTGTAATTTTGCAATAATGTTATTCCCACGAGTCGTTGAACATTAATAACCTAAATGGAATTACTGACAGAAATAATTGTCATCTCACATTTGTTGAGAATGGCCAGAATACTTAATTTTCTTTTAAAATTAATTTTGTATTCTTATAATATTCACATCCGGTTATCAAGAAAATATTAAAATATAAATCACTAACACTAGCCTACAAATTTGCTTTTAAATTCGTGTTATAACAGACTATGATATGTATGAGTGATTGTAATAATGTTTGCCTGTCATGTATAGTATAATTCATGCGGAAGTAAATTCAATATAGTGTTAACATTTTTCCCATTATTTGTGTAATTTCGTTTGTACATACAACTTACATCATAAACACTGCTGTTACAAAATCAAACATTACAATTTTTTCAAATTTTCCGAAATTTCACTTAGAATTATATTATTTTTTCTTATGGATGTGTTAATTCAATTTGCTTTGTAATCATCCCCATACTATCTTAAGGTTAATTCAGTTTTAGTGATTAAAGACGTGAGATCATTTAAATATTCTCTTAAAATATGATAAACAAGATCATCAAGGAAAGGTGGCGTTCAATGAACGCAGTTCCCACCCGGCCCAGTAACAAGAGCCAGTGGCAAGGAGCCCAGGAGGACCCCCAACAAAAACAGGGAAGGGCATACGAACCACTACCTAAGAATAAATAATTAGAAAGTGATAAGAAACTAAAAGGAAATAAATAAATGATTGAATATTAGGCCCATAAATCACCTTCAGGAATGTTTGCTATTCTTTGCCATACTTCTGTTAACATATACATTTGATGAGGTCACCAACGAGCCATTACTTTAAACGTTCCATTGAAATATTGACTTTACATACAAATGCAAAATGAATGCCAAAATATTCATAAATTTTATTGGAGACAAACAAACTATTTTTTTAAGCTGCCTTTTTCGTATTTTTAATGTTTCTTATGGTTTAATTTTATTAACTAGTCTCCGGTAAACAAAATTATAATAGTTATATTAAAACAGTTATTATAGAAGTTTACAGGAGTTTACAGGCTCGCTCGTCATAATTCCCTATCTACATTATTATATTTATTCAGGATATATGTCTTTTTCATCTTTTATTTGATTTTGATCCTAAGATGCTGTTAAGTATAAAAAGCTTAAAGACCTTTCTGAAACTGATTTTGGATTGCAGTTCAGCTGACATATAGAAACGTTCTGGGAATAATAGTATTGTTACGCGCAACTCCACATTTATTTTGTGCTATCCGCCTAACAATAGCTAAACATCACTTGTCGATACATTTGAATCACCCATATAACCATTAGCATTATTGACATTAATATGTCCGATTGTGTAGCCTATAAATCTCAAGGTATGCGTATTAAATTGAATAAATTTCATCAACACCCATTTTTCATGAAATTCAAACATGAGCGATTGATATAAAAACACGAAAAAGCAAGGTTGTTTAATATAAAATATCCGTTTTTGTCATATTACGAATTTTATGAATATATTCAATAATATCCTAGTAAATTGGTTGTTATTTAACGCATCATACGTGACCAAAATCTATAAATTTTGGATCTAAATTCATTTAAATAGGTTTGTGTTTTCTACCATTATGACAATATATTTATTATCTCCGTAGCAATATAGTTTAACGTCATTTCATTCATGATTAAGACTAAATGTATTATATATTGAACACATTTTTTTTGTCCGGTTCAATCTAACTACCTCGACAAAACATGACGGATATGCAAGATATGCAACAATTCAGTGACAATATCCATTATTTTCCTATTCCCAACCAATCAGCAGCGCAAAGTCATGCTAAAATAACATTTACGTTACTCGTAAAAAATAAATCAAAAACTTTTGAAATGTATAAAACAAGTCCTTTAAAAATAACGTAAGTAAACTTCTTTGATGCACTGACGTAATCTAAAATTATCTACAATTATTAACAGTAAAAGAAAATACTGGAAATGTCATTTAGATTATGAACAGAACCGCATACTGTATGCCTAATTTGAATTTTTGGCATTTCTACATCAGACTTTCAAGAGCCTATATACAAGGATTTATTTTGAATCGGTAAATCAATGAATTTCTTTCTTAACAATACCTTCATCTCATTTCCTCCCGTGTTCTTAACGTTTAAAAGACATGTTTAACGAAATACACAATCATGTTTTTTGATTCAGCTGAACCTGTTTATAAAAATCAATATTAATTTGACCTATACTTTTAAATAATATTTTCAACGGATCTCTATTCTCGATATCACATGCTCAAAATGTGTGCTTTAAATTTTTAATTAGGGCGTGTTGATGACATTACAGAGGTAACTTATCACTTACAACATTAATAACTCTATTTTTATAACACTCTTATGAAGCTTATTTTGTCACATCTTTTGATCTTTTATGTGCCACCTTTGACAGTGAATGTCGAAAAATCTGATTTGAAAGTTTTAAATCACAAATGTAAAATATTTAAAGTAACAAGGTAATTTAGAAATTAGTTATAACTTCTGGAAACGCGGGTTTGTGAACATCCCTGCAATGTAAGATAAAGCTGCTCCTGGAGGACTTTGTGTGGTTGAGAGTCAAATTGATTAACTCTTTTTATATGCTTATATACAAATTCAATACAATGGTGGATTGCATAAAACAGTTTGTTTAACAGTAATCTTTAAAAATGCTACTATGGGCAACGAGCGAGTTTGGTTTCCTTTAACCACTTCTTAACTGACAATACAAATGGTGTTCGATATCGTGTTATATCAATGAATAAATGATTATGGAATACTGATTTCCTTAACATTCTTACAAATAGTTCATTTTACTCTATTCAATATCGATTATAATATAATATCAAGTTAATTATATTGTATTTTAGTTTACCATAAAATATATGAGTATCGGCTTTCGTATCAACTTCTGATGAACTTGGCACTTCTATAGAAAATGCTTTAGTTCGAAATAATTATGATATAGCGTAAATATATCACATTTTGAATACAGCAGTAGTAAAATTGACAGACAATTTCTACGAAATACCAGTAGGGCCATTTCAACTTCATAAAATCCTGATTTAATCTTCATAAAAATCACAATTTTATCTTCGTCAATTCTCGTTTTCAAAATACTGAATTCACGAATTCACTATTTAAGCTTCATGAATTCCCGCTTTCAATTTCCTAGATCCACGGTTTCAAATTCATGAATTCACGATTTCAACTTTACGAATTCACGGTTTCAACTTCACGAATTCAACGTCATAAATTCACGATTTTAACTTCATAAAATTGTGAATTCACAAAGTTGAAATCGTGAATTTGTGAAGTTGAAATCGGGAATGCATGAGCTTAAATCGTGAATTTGTGAAAATGAAATATCCAAATCGGTCTTTTGTATATTTCAGTATATATCATTGAGTTCTTTTAGCTTCCAATAGAGAGAAATTAAGAATCCTTTAAGAAGCTAAACAAGACACAATTGAAAATATTGCAGGCTCGGGTTGATTATTCTTGTTCATGAACAGTAATTAAAAATGCGAGTTACCGTTTACGCACCCTAGTACCGGGTTAAGCAGAATTCAACATTTACTCCAAGATCAATAGGGGTCATCGACTAGTTATAACCAATCATTATGTAAAATATGAAACCTTTATGATGAATAATTTTCAAAGTAATCATCGGACACCATTATGTTATATAAGGCCCTGTGACCTTGACCTTTGACCTAGTGAACCTGAAAGCAAAAGGGGCCATCTACTGATAATAACCAATCATTCTGTGAAATATGCAGACTTGTGATAAAAAGTTTTCAAGATGATCAGCGGAAACCATGTGGTCTACCGACGGACAGACCGACGGACCGACAATACCAAAACTCTTCGAAGGGGTAGGGGGCATAATTATGCAAATATGGTTTTCCCTTTTTCTTACAAGTTGAAAATCTCATGTCAAAATAGCATAAGTTAGCTAACAACATATAGTAAAATATACTTGGTATTGTATTTATTATTTTGGTCGGGAAAAAAAAGATGATTCATAAACCAAATTATTTGTCTTGAAATGTTATTTGATTTTTGCAATCTTATAAAATGGGAACACACTTTTCTATCTTATTCACGTTAACCGGTAGACGAAAAAACGCATTCGACTGTGACATTAAATACAAATGAAATATCAGAGATCCTTGTAATGTCACATTTCCCTTGAGATTTTGTTTTTACTTTTCGCTTATAATGGAAAAAATAATGTGCATCACATATCTCTTCAACAAATGCAAAATCAAGGCTCATTTATTTCATTTTTCTCCAAAACTAAATCAGTCGGTCATCGTGATTTTTCTTTTCATTTCGTGATGTTTTTATAATAATTAACGTACATCATTTTGAAATGCATGAAAATTTATATCACAATGACATGAATATCATGATGGAATGTAAAGTTTTTATACGCCAAACATCTCCTAAAAAGCTATGATTAAACTTCAAAATTACATTTCGCCATTCATAGTGTGCCAGATACAAGACAAATTCTAGATTAATGAGGACAGGTCTGAAAAGTTGAAACTCTCAAATATTTCTTAAATGTAGTTTTGCTTGTTAATTCTATTTTCGTCCGAGAAATAGTTTGGATTGAAGTAAATAATAAGTACTAGAGGAGTTATTGATATTGTTTAGACAGTCTTTTATAATAATTGTTATTTTACTACATAAATTATGGAAAGTTATTTTACTTTTGATTAAAACAAAGTCTTCATTTTCTTTCTATCAATGATAAGAACAAGTGCTAACAATTTGTTGTATAAATGTATCGCACTTTCAGGTTACCATAAATCAGTCCGATAAGCGCAATACATGAGATTGTCAGGTCAATTATCTAAATACATGTTAATGAGCTATCCCAATTTATTGCAGTTCAAGGTGACTTCATCTTTCCAGGTATTTTAAATGAATATATGATGTTTAAGTGCATGAATAAATGAAAATATAAATAAGTAGATATAGAAACTATATTCATCTGTGTTTTTTCAAGCCTGTTAAATGTTTTTTCTTTGCAGGAATTTTAGGCTAATATTGTGTGCTAAGTCTGGAGGATTGCATTTTTATATCCATGTAATTGTTTATGCATGCAATTGTTTAGATATTAGAATACTAAACATTCAATATTCCCTTTAAATCATACTTTCGCATTGTAACATGACCAGCTATTGGCTGAAAAAAAGTGCAGGGAGAACCGTATGATTCAATGGAAATGAGGTGGTTGAATGAAAATGGGCTATTTTTAAGGATAAAAACTAATTAGAAAGTATCACTACATCGTTTTTTTTTTAAAAAATGCACTATTTCATGAGTCTCTATGATAATTTTTGACCTGGTTGTTTGCATTTATAAAAAGTGAATATCAGTCCTGTGATCTGCAAAAATGTCAATGGAATAAGTTGAAGGTCCGTCTTTAAAAGCATTTTGCAAAAATAATATGGTTGGCTACCCCTATATAAGAGGAACGTTTGTATGTGTCAGGCATTTCATTCTGCTAGATAAAAACACCTCTTCAGCATGAAAACTCAACTTGAAGGTAGAATTAGGGACCATTTCTTATAATGGGAAATTAATGCGAGTGTCTGATCTTAAGTCTGTAAGGTGTATGCTATAAATATTATTCAATAAGCTGAACAGTTATATTATATCAGTCTGATATCCAGGTGCAGGAAAAATGTTTTAGCTAAAAGCTTTCATGAATGTTAGTTAGAATGATAATATTGTTTTGGCACATATATATTTGCCGACTACAAAAATATTTTGTTCGATGAATACAGTCAAAATTGCATGTACACAGAGGTATTGCAAAATATTTCTCTGTTTTCTAGTTAATCAAAGACATGTTGTTATAATGAGTAATATTTTTACGAATATGATGGAATATGCTGTAATCCGTTTCATGTTGATGTATTTTTGTAATACAATACCTTGCAATGGAAATCAATAACAAGAACAGACTAGGTTACTTTGGACCGGGAATTCGTACTGTTATAAAATGAAACAAACACGTTAGGGAGCTGTACTTTACAGTTTTTTTTGTTGAATATGTTGCACCTGATTATAAGTATTAGATATGTCAAAATCGATATTTGAATTGAGTCTAATTACCCTTGCGTTTCTTTTATCGTCATTTGAATGCAAACATTCTTTTTTACGGACAGAAGAAAGAAGGATATGTGTTTCATAACTGAGCATAAGGAAACATAAGTAAATGTGATTTGTCTGCAGTACAATTTTCTAGAGCCATTTGTCTATTTAGGGGACTGTTTATTATTCACATTATCATGAGTTACACGAAATAAACTACCAACAGTATGGAGTCATGGAACAATGCGCGGATAATGCAAGCTGGCTTTAATATATGCTGACATGAACGGGTAAGCAGTGTAGATAAGTTAAGTGTTAATAGAATATGCCATTATAAGTGCATATACCTTCTCCATAAGTGCAGGTGATACATCACACTGTAAGTATAGTCCGGTAGGTAGTTAAAACTAATAACATCGGACACTAAATCTTATTGCATATTTTCGTAGTTTGCGGCTGGTTTTGAGACACTTTTTAAATCTTAAATAAAAAAACAAACTATAAACAAAATTTACCATCACGCAAGCGCGCACACACGCACATACACACTCAAGGATAAAAAGCCCTAAAAATAAGAGTAAACACACAATTAAAATAGTTTTATTGTATGTAATGCTTAATTACGGGTTCAAATCAAACTTTATTTTCAATATTGTATTTAATTTTAAAATCTGTTTTCCCCGTTGGTTGTCACAAAATGCACAAATGTTGGTTGTGCAAATGACTTTTTCCAAACAAGTGCCGAAAAATGTGAATAAAAAAAATAACCGTTAAAGGTTTGTCTAAAAAGAAAACACTATGGGTGATAGTTTGCATTTGAAATTTTAGAAAATAAAGAAAAAACTTGCACTGTACGTCATGTCATTATTATTCAGATGATCTGCTGTTTGTAAAGTTGCCATCGACACGATTGAAGGTCATTTATCGGAGTCTTTAATTTTTGATTTGATTATTAAACAACTACATTGTATTCAAAAGAAAGAAAACCTATACAGAGTGTGTCAAAAACAAAAACTAGCTGTTTTAAGTGTATAAATTCAAAAAGCGACTAGAATTTTTTAAAATATAGTGTTTTTTTTTTGTTGAAAAGCTGATTTATGAAAATTTACTTGTTAAAAGTTATTGTTCGTAGGACACTTAAATATGTCCTAGTGTCTCCCAGTGTGGGTAGTTTTCATTTCGAAGGAAGTGTTATTACCAGACCGTTATCAATTTTGTAAAACATTAAATAGTCGAGGATTAGTGATCAGTATATAAAATTATTTTTAGTAAGTTTTATCTACTTGGTAACGTGTTTAATTTTGTTAATAATTTCAGATTTGTTTTACTAAAAGCAGGCCTATAATGTCTGAATGTATTGATTTTTTATAAACTAAACCTAATGTGGCGAAAACAGTATATTCTGAATCATTGGAAACTGGAATTATATTTTAATAATAATCATTATGTATGTACGTGAAGTTAGCAGAAGCAGTAGCACAGCAGTAGCAAAATTATAAAACGTTGAATTGGCAGTAGCAGTAGCACAGTAGTAGCAGTAGCAAAATAATAAAACATGTAATTGGCAGTAGCTGTAGCACAGCAGTATAAGTAGCACATAAGTAGCAGTAGCATACTTATAAAACGTGAAGCTGACAGTAGCAGTGACACAGCAGTAGCAGCAGCAAAAATATAAAACGTGAAATTGACCTTAGCAGAAGCGCAGCAGTAGCAGTAGTAAAACAATATTTTGTCCATAAGTTTATGAATACGTATGTTAAAGGAACAATTTTATCAATCAAATTTCTTATGTCCTTATTTTTTTGCAATTGTTTTGATTGCATATCTTTTCAAGTAAATACATTCAAAAAAAATTATAGTATTACCCTTAGAGAATTCCTTCCCGGTCGTGTTTATCTTTTTTACCTTATCACCTTTATCACTGTGACTTTAAATCCCATCAGGAATGTTAGATTATTTCATGTTACGAAGCTTTAAAACTAGCTTAAAAGATCGTCGGTAATTTTGCTAGAGTGCCCGCTCATGCCTGATGTACGGAACGGCACACAAGGTATTCAATCACCGACGAAGCTGGAATGTCGCCGTATGAGACATGTGTTGATGAGACGCAAAACTCAACAAAATATCTTCTAACTTATAAAGCGCTCTAAGTTCTTATAAAATCGTGTGAATCAAATTGCCAATCTATTTTTTAAAAGCAAAGTTCGCGTGTGAATAGACAATGATTCCGATCTAAGGTGAAATAGCTTAAAGGAACTCCACTGAGGTGTACAAGCTTTTAAAAATTGAATTTTTATCTATATTTACTCCAAAGGTATTTCTGAAATGTTCCATAATACGTTATAACAAACAAATTTGAGCATCCATACATGTGCATACATATCCATTAAATCTATGTAAGTATGCCCAAATAATTGTCTTTTAATGAAAGTTACATATTTTTAAAAGACATTACGGCTAGTTTAATAGGGTAGTTTTTACATGTTGAATTTATATGATGAAATTGTATGATTCTGCCTTAAGTATTAACTTTCTGAACAATATCATTTGATTTTAAACTTTTTAAAATCAATATCGCACAGGTTTGGACTTTCTATGTTTTAATTGATTTTATCATTTAGCCATGCTCCATTATAATAGGTCATTTTTTTATGTCAAAGATGACTTGGTCATGATAAAGCAAATACGTTTTTCTCCTTGTAATTATGACAATGAATTTTCGATAATCATGTTTTGACTGTTACTATTTCCGAATTTTTCTGGTAACATTATTAAACTACTATAATAAATGTTTTTACATTTTAAGAAATTCCTTTATACGACGTAATATTCCTTTATATAAGTCTGTATCTAAAATGTCCCATTTTTATTCAGAGAAGCAAGATCCTTATTTCATTACTGCCATCCTTTTATTTTACGAAAAATAACATTTCTCAATCACCATATTAAAACATAAAACGCTCTTGTACACATGTACTTTATTTACAAGGACATACTTATGGCTCTGTTTGGTATGATAAAACAAGTATGAACCACAATAAAGTAAAATTTCTTGAAGGTCACTTTTTCACATGGTGAAATGTTTCTATCTTATTCACCTCACATTTTTTAAGCAAGAAATTTGATTCCAGATGTCTTTTTTTCATTTATTGTTCCGATATCATTCAGAAAAAGCGAAGGCGTCAAACACGAACTTAACAATTCTTGCTTTCTTTAAAATACAAAGAAACTATTTTCTAAGAGGGATAATTGTAATTGACTTAAAATTGTTTTTATCAAATCAATTGTTTAAATGTCAATGCATGACATCAGTAAATATTATTTGTAGGATTTTTGTCGTAGAAGTTATATCAAAATGTTGACAGTACATACCATTTGTTGTAGTTTTTTATTTATATTAACTTTAACTTAAATGTGTTAAAGTCTGTATTATGTTTTGTCAAAATAAAAAAAAATATATTTAACCTCATTTTAGTTTTGTTTTCCCTCATTTTTCAAATGTCCATGTCTAACAATATAACATTGATAATAACAAGGACGCTTAAACATACATCTTTGAGCCTATCAAAACATCAAACTGTTTCTTTGTATTGTATAGGCTGTTTTGTAAAAAGTGAAATACGAATATCGCTAAAGGCAATGGATACTTCCCGGACTTGTACATCTGTCGATGTATTCGATTCACATAAGTCAATAAAGGCAGTAAGATCTGTGTAACATATTTTCTTTCTTTTTTTTAATTCAACAATCCCTAACTCCACCAATGGTTAGAAACAAAAACCTAGGTATATAATTATCTACAAAATATTTAAATTAAAATAAAAAAATATTTGTCAATAAATAAAGGCTACAAGAGAAAAAAATGTAAAAATCAATTTAATGAATTATTAACTTGGACCTTAATCGAAGTGAACATTAAAGTATGTTCTTTGCCAAGCACTACATTCATTGATCAATTAATAAAAGTTTTAGATCAGAAACAAAAAGAGAACAAAAATCAAACAATGTAGCGTTATTGATCCTGTTTCTGGTCTCTAATACTATGTTTATAAAATATTTCCACACATTTCAAGTTATTCCATGGAAAGCATTATTATGTACCATAAAGGGAGATAATAAACAAAACTAAAGTGACATTATGCTCATGATTTCATTGTCAAATTGACTTTATTTGACTATATATTTCAATAAAATGGTCGATATAATGGTGATTGACCAACAAATTATATTTCAAAATGTTTAGGGTAAAAAATAAATCTACCCAAATTTATATAAAGACTGTCCCACTTTTTTACATATTGAAAGTTACAAATACATTCCGACGGATAATTACACACATTTCAGAAGGCCTAGTGAGTTATTTATCGTTCGTTTGAAGAAAATTATAAAATTGAAAGGAATTGTGAGAATATGTTAACTTTTTTTTACTTTCACCTGTTCAATCTATATCTACCTATGTATGGGCATAATATCAATTAAGTGATTTAGTGGTATTGTGCTTCAACACTACACTCGAACAGTCTAGTTTCTAATTGTTGTGTGAAGTTCCAATAACATATCATTGACAGTTTAAAAGTCATATTCCGGACAAGCATCATAATTTGTTCATTATAATTTTTTCATAAGTGATTATTATAATTGAACAAATTACATTTATTAATGGCTTTCGTACACTGCACTTCATGATTGTGTTAAGTGTTTGTCGAGTTCCCTAAATTTCAGCACAAGTATTCTTCGGACAAGCACTATTAAATATTATAAGGCATATAAAGAAAGAAAAAACGACAACTAAGTAGTGTAAGGTTTACATTATGATTCATTGAAACTGCACTTCCTATTACTATTCTCAACAACTGTGTAATTGTTCAATAAGATCAATCATATAATTGACAATTCATATTTTAAAGTCCTGACGAACATTATTTATTATTTCTATGCTTCATGAAGGAAGAAAATTTAACAATTAAGCAAGATTGAATTAGGGTTCTGTGACACTGCATGCCAGTTAATATGTAGTTTCTACAACTGTGTATAGTTCAAATAGTTAAAATTATAATTGTTGATTGTTTAGAAGTTATACTCCGGCTTAAGGGAGATAATAAAAAAGAAAGTTAGGGTGACACTGCATTTGCTGTCTATGATATCTATTAATGTGAGAGAAATTAATAAGAACCCTTTCATACATTCCAAGATATTCTCCTGGCAAACTTGCCACGTACGGACGTAAGGACGGACAAGGCGACGACTTAAAACTCTCCCTCTGGGAAGCATAATCGTATCTAATACTGTAGAAAATACAATAAAATATCAATAAAACAATCTAATTAGATTTTTCTTTTATACATAAGAATGTATAACTGAATAAGACGGTTTAGTAGCGTCGCTGCACATCACCTAGCAAAACAAATGTTAATTTCTCATTCATGATAAAGTCAGCTTAAAAAATCAAAAACATTATTATGTCAATAAATGCAAAATTTGTTTCTGATTATTATCAGTTCTTCATCGCCGAATATAATTGAGCTAGTAAGTTTAGTTGGTTAACCTAGTAAGATATGGAATACATGCATTTTGATATTAACCTCCCTTTTCTTTGAGTAAAGTTCACAACATCTATCAAAGTATCTTAATTCGCTCCAGACGGAACTGATAAAGTGTTCAAACTGCATCAAAAAGCTTTTAATACCCTTCAAAATAAATGATGCCTGTAAACTTGACAATAGCACATTTCTTTTAGATATAACAGCCATGTCGTGGCAATTTAGAATGCTCAAAAATGATTTTAGTTTATAGATATGACTATCCTGCATAGAGTAGACACATCAGCAACAAATAAGTATCAGGTAAACCGGGATAAAAAATGAAGTTACGTCTCTAGACGAGTTGCCTATTAATATAACAAATACCATTGACACTTCCTTAACGTATAATGAAATATACAGAATGAAAAAACGATACCATTTATTATTATAAATTTATTTACATATCATTTATACGTGAATCAATATTTGTAAATATCACTAAATATAAGTAATGTTTAGATATATGAAATCACCTACATTATAAGTTAAAATGCCTATGCATATAATATTCAAAATAAAAATAACATTAGATCGGAGAAGGTCATATATTTTTTAATCTTCTAATGTTTGCTTAATTAAAAGTTATCTAATATGAACTGTTACATTTTACATTAACTAAATCCATAACATTGTTTCTATGCGTTAAACAAAACAAGAAGTAAAATGTACGCCAGAAATAATTATAAAATTGCAGAGGGTCTTACATTTGTTTTTGTTTTTTCTATTTTATATTCTATATTATAGCATAAAATCGGCTATTTTTCCCTCTTTTGCCCATGTTATAACGGGGCCAAAACCATGCGTTAACATAGTCACGCGCTCTTGTTTATAGCCCGGTTTTACCTATGCGCAATACATGCAGGGCCAGAAAAACAAA
>NW_026862507.1:0-124942 GCF_026571515.1 Ruditapes philippinarum
GTTAAAAACGTTGTAACATAGAATGAATCTGTTTTTAACACGCATGGACAATGAACGAAAACTACTATTTCCAGTAGGGTTTAATCATTTTAACAATGATCTTGTGCAGTCACCATTTCTTTTAAGAAAATAATACTAACATATTTCTTATTACAGTCAATTTGGAAGTGTATTTCAAACAATACTTATTGCAGATGTGAAGCTTTATATGTTTAACTTCGGGTCATGCGACTCGACTATCCAGCTAGCTTACAGTACGTCGGTGGTTCTACTCAGGTGCCGTTCGTGCCTGTAATAATGCACGGAAGGGCACCCGAAGTCTTCCTCCACCAGTAAAGCTGGAACGTCCGCCAAATGACCTATACTGTATCGGTGTGACGTAAAACCCAAGACAAACAAACAAATCATGCGACTCGAGTTAATTGCATGATTTAGTTCATAGCGGAGTACAATATTGTATACAAAGCAACGTATTAAATTTGAAGGTAAATCAACAACTTTTCAATTTTTTCAGTTTATTTTCATCAAATACAAGTACAAATATTTAATGATTTAAAAATATAACGCAACATTATTTTCATTAAAAATAATATTCAATAACATGGAAAATGTTAACGAAACATCATAAACATAATTAATATTCAGTTTAATTATGTCTTTAACAATTAGCTAGTATCTCTCAAAAAACAAATAAGTTTTAATCGTTTAATATAATAATGTATAAATATTAATAATTAATACTTAGTCTAATAAAGATCAATAATTATTGAGAAGGCGTGTTTAAAATAGATTGTATCTTATTTCTATATAAATCTATAAGTAATTTATTAATTTTGTGAAACTTTGCTTCACAAAGCGCTATTGATAAGTTTTTAGAGTCGCCTTCCTCGAACTTCAGTTTCAATCCATATATTCAAAAGTCTTGTGAATAATTCTTTCTGTGTTATTTTTTCAGGATCTCGATCTCTTGTATCGCTCTCCTGATACAAGACTGGAGGCGTAAGACAAGCTTTTGAAAAGTTCACTATACTCATGGCAAATTCAGAGGCTGTTATTAGTATATATTCATCTGATTTCTCCAATTGTAAATTTGGAAAACAGAATGATTTGCATTCACAAGATCGTTGTTCCTTACATTCGCAGAAGTCTTTGACTATTTGTAATGACACAATTCTGGCCATCGGAGAGTTGAAGCACACCTGATGATAAAAAAAATATAACAATAGTCTAATAGAAAAGCAGAACATTTCTCTTTTTGTGTATAAGATACTTCTTTAATAAGCTTTTCATTATTAATTATATTCCTTGTCTAATTCAACAATAATATAATTGGCATAATGCCAACAGTGTCATTGCGAATAACACAAAAATAGTAAAAAATACAAGTATATTACAACAGAAATCTAGTAATTGTTTCTAACATACAACTACGATAAAGAAAAGCACGCAACAAACAACGTTGTAAAAAATATTAATGTTGTAAGTTTTTGTGATTGCTTTTTAATAATCAATGCGTGAAAGACTTTCTAAAATTTAACCGTGAGATGCTAAGAAACACTTTTATTGCCGGCCTGCGGGTTTTCCACTCTTTAACTACGAGTTGCCATTATTATATGCTTACCCAAAAGAGAAAGAAGAAAAAACAAAAAGACCGAAGAAAAAATGAGCTCTTACTATCCGTCCATGTTGACAATGAAGGAATGCGAACAACCGTCTCGCACACGGCTGCTGTCCATTTCCTAATTCTGTAAGGACATTGTCATTCCTTGTATATGTAGAAACGCTGAACCTGTCAACTTTCCCTGGACAGCGTCAATTTCTATGTCGCCATCAAGAAGGGCCGTGTCATCTTTTGGAATGGTTCCCTCATGGAGAATATTTATCTCTGTGTAGTCATGTGCACCTATGAATGTAAATTAATTCATTATCAGGACTCTAAAGAAGTGTTGCCTTGTGGCGGCTGACTATGATTAATGAAAATTAACAAAACAAAGTAATGAAAGTAAGTTAGAGTCATAGATAAACATATATATGAAATATTTAATTTGTAAGTATGTATGCCAAAATGCAGTTGAGAAAATTTTCTGGTGTTTCGGCTTGAAAGATGGATGAAGAACAAATTTCAGTTTATGTTATGTATGTAACACAATTAAGATTTCTCAATTCATCAGATATTTTACTTTTATTTATCATATATATCAGCATGTTTCCTTTTTACCATGGCTTTCTAGAATTGTTCTAAGGAAATTATCGAAAATAATATGATGTGTTACCTTCGGCGGAAGAATCGCTTTTATGCGTCGCTAATTTCAGTTTTCTTCCTACGAAAATTACAACCACAATAAATGATACAACTATTCCAGTAATGCCAACAGGTATCCAAAAACTGGGACTTGGAGAAGTTTTGGCCACTGGAAAAAAAGGCGATTGAATTAGAATGGCACGATATAGATATTAAAACAAAGCAAAGTGTCTAAACGGTCTTTGTACATGTGCGAATTACGTCACTGATCCGTATAATTATTTTATGTACTTTATCATATTTAAATAAAAAATGTACAAATGAGATATGTTTAAACTAAATACGTCACTTGTTTGTTTGTTTGTTTGTTTGTTTCATTTTACGCCTTTTCCCAACAGTATTTCATTCATATAGGCGGGTAGTTTCCTAACCATCGTTCCTGGAGAGTTAAACCAGTACTAGACTACTTTCCTCCGTGCTAAACCACCATCGAACCCACACCAGAGAGGTAATTGGATTAGAATTCATCGACTCTAACTTTTCGACCACGGAGGCGGTAAAATACGTCACTTATTAATGGTGATAATTATACAACAAGAATCACAGAATGTATTAATATTTAAGAAGGCAAAGTCTACGAATAGGATAATCAGATAACCATTAACTTTAAAATCATGGCATTCATTTTTTTATTATAATACTAGATTTACATCCAAAGACGGCTCGGCATTAAAAAGAGAAGAGATTAATAGAATCTATCATTGGGTTTGATAGAGGATAGGGAAATCCCAACCCGAGGGTGATCGGTTCCATCGGGAACGAGCCTTGGCGAGTTCCCGATGGAACCGATTGCCCGAGGGTTGGGATTTACCTATCCTCTAGCTAACCCAATGGTTGATTATTTTTCTCACTCACCCGGACACACAAATATCAGTGAATTTACTTGCTACGCGCATTACAACGTACCTAGTTTTGAAAAGGGGGCGGGGCTTAGGATTAAAAAGCATTATGTACGTCCGCAAAAAATTCTGCTGACCAAGTTTATGTGTGAAAAATTTAATAAGAATAAATTCATATAAGATCCCTCATCAAAAAGCAAGGTTATCATGATAAAACACATCGATATTAAAAACGGAAAGTGCCATAATATTAGTGTTTATAACGAATTCAGTCCATACTTCAATGGTTGACAAAAAGCGTCTTACCATTTGCGTAGATTTTTCTGATTCAGTTATTTTGGTTGAAATTCATTAAAGGGAGATTCGTCATCAAGAAGCATCGTTATCATTACAAAAAAACATGAATGTTTTTCAGGCAAAGTGTCATAATATCCGATTTTACGAAGAAAGTTTCGATATTTTAAAGTGTGCTATTTTTAGTAACAGATCGTTACTGAAAAGGGCGGATCTAGGTAGAGTAGGACTCATTGCAGTGTGAAAGTTAATATCAATCTATTTTGATTCCGTAGACAATTTAATAGATTAGCTCACAAATATTTAATACATTTTGACCTTTTGACGTTTCATTTTTATTAAAATAGGAGTGAATCGCGTATTATTTAAAAGTGCTGCACGTTGAGTGTGAGATAAGCCCATGTGAGATAAGATTTTCCAACACCGCTATTTTTAGTAACATTTAAGGATTTTTCTATCTGGTTAGTGAGAAATACCTATTGAATCTTTAGGAGTATCTCCAGCAATTTCTGTCTCTCCATCCGGGCGGATAGGCTTCTCTCCCTTCGGCGGAATAAGTTCCTTATGCACTTTTTTCGGGCTACATGGGAAAAGAAAATGCCCGTAAGTATCTTCATAACTGTAAAAGAATATGGACAATTATTTTAGAACGCACATGCACAAGAAAAAAAGAATTAAAGGAAAGAGAGGGGACATTGGCCTGGTACTTCAGGTTTCTTTCTCTCAACCCCGTAATTAGGGGGTTATCTTTCACCAGGTAAAACAGAGAAAAATTAAGAATCCCTAAAGAACGCACAAAACGACTAAATTGAGTTGCAGACTCGGTTTGATTGAGCCTGTTCATGGACGGTAATGAAAAGTGAAAGTTACCGTCCACGCCCCCTAACACCGGAATTTAACATCTTTAATAGGTAATGATGGAATTTTGAATTTAGAAACATCCACAGATGTAATCCATAAAATAAATACCAGAGTAAATATCAAAAATAAAAAAAGAAAAACGACAATAAAACTAAATCTTTAGTATAAATAAGAAATTCTTGCTACACAATGCATGAAGCAAAAGCATCATAAGTGTGCACATGTAATGTATAATGAAACACGCGTTTTTATCTTTTAACTCTAATGAAAAGAAAGTACTTTGTCAAGCAGCTCCCGCATTTGGAATCCTGTGTTTTGGAACACGTTGAATCATACTCTCTGTTCATATCCGTACAATTTGTGCGACAATGAGAACACTCCCCTCGTCCGTTCTCCGAGAAAGTTCCATCAGGACACGGACTACACGGTATACATTGCTCGTCTCCATAGTCCCCTGTTCGTCCATTGTACTGTAAAAATAGATACAATTGTAAAGTGAGCATTCACTGAATTATTGCGTAAATATGTTTTAATGATAACACTTTCATAGAATTCCCTTCGTTCATGCGTAATAATCATTAACAATTCGTAAATTTCCGACCCTTTCCGTCAATCGTCTAATATGGTACTTGAACTACGCTAAAAAAATAGTATGTAAATGGTGAGGTTTGTTGAGTGTACAAGTCCACTTAAATAAGTAAATTTATCGATATACAATTTAAACTAGAAATGTGTCCATAGGACACGGGTGCCCCCACCGCGCCACTGTTCTGTCAATCTTTTTACTAAGTCAAGGGAAATAACTCTACAAATACTGGATAAATCCACAAGCGAAACCCAAGGTGCAAATCTAAATATGCTGAGCAAGCTACCCATAAGGTTTAATGACTATGTAAAATCCTTTTTTGAGTAACTTGCGACACAAGTTGAAAATTGCAAAAAATTTCTAAGTGAAGGGCAATAACTCTAAAAATACTAAATAAATCACGACAAAAATACCTGGTGCACAACAACACATGCTGATCAACATTCCTGTAAAGTTTCATGCCTCTAGGTCAAATACTTTTGGAGTTACATGCGACACAAGTTGAAAATTGCAAAATTTTACTAAGTCAAGGGCAATAACTCCGAAAATACTAAAACAATCCAGACAAAAATACCCAGGTGCACAACTACACATGCTGATTAACATTCCTGTAAAGTTTCATGACACTAGGTCAAATACTTTTTGAGTTACATGCGACACAAGTTGAAAATTGCAAAATTTTACTAAGTCAAGGGCAATAACTCTGAAAATACTAAAAATATCCACATGAAAATACCCAGGTGCACAACTACACATGCTGATCAACATTCCTGTAAAGTTTCATGACTCTAGGTCAAATACTTTTTGAGTTACATGCGACACAAGTTGAAAATTGCAAAGTTTTACTAAGTCAGTGGCAATAACTCTGAAAATACTAAAAATATCCAGACGAAAATACCCAGGTGCACAACTACACATGCTGATCAACATTCCTGTAAAGTTTCATGACTCTAGGTCAAATACTTTTTGAGTTACGTGCGACACAAAAGTGAACGGACGGACGGAAGGACGGACGGAAGGACGGACGGACGGACGGACAAGGGTAAATCTAAATGCCCGCCACTAACGTGGGGGCACAAAAATGCATTATTTTATACTTACTTTTATATTTTAGAAACCGAAAGTACAAAATTGACAATGTACATTATTTAATTGATTTTGATTGGCGGATGTATTTTAAAAACTAATCATAATTGTACTGACTTTGACTCATTTAACGTTGCATGTAAAAGATATATAAATACACATGAGGTCACTTGGCAGAGCAGTATTGCACCGTATGAACTACGAGAATGTTGGGTATAATTGTTGGATATTATCTGTAAGCACTCCTTTCTGTGTACAGATAACACATAAGATGCGTGTAGTGTAGATACCGTATCGAATAGTGTATCGAGTCCTCAAATATATCTATTACCAATATTTTACCATAGCCAGATTTAAAGGGGCAACATTCGCTGCCGCGGCAGCGAGTATTTGTGGGTGTGACTAATCAGTGATGTAAAACTGTCTGTTATAAACCATGAGCTAAAAATAGAATGCAGTGTTAACCTACAGAGAGAATGTAAACAATACAGCTGATTTTACACAGGAGAGGTTTAATGGATGTTTTATATAACTCACAGATTAATCAGATTAATTAAAAGACATTATCAAGCCATCTTGTCCAGATATTATTTTGAAGTCAGTTGTTTTTCATCAAGTCAGACAACTATATCCAAATCCAAAGGATGTGCCGTACATGGGACATTTCTTTTAAGAAAAACTGTTAAAAATGATCTTGACAGGAATTTAAAATATTTTTAAACTATTAATATATAAAAATTTTATACAAATGATAAACATTTGTGAAATGTAATTTTGACTACAAGATATTTACAACAAAATATAGTGTAAATGAAATATACCTGGAAGTTACTTTTACTGTTTTCATGAAGTTTAAACCATTTAAATACAAGTTTAATCAGTACTTTGAAATTAAAAAAATATCATAGATTAATTGATTATTGTAAATTTGTTGGATATAAATACTTTTTGATAAAGTAAGATCAGTAAAAGTTATTGTTTTTTCTTATCATGTATTCAGCATTCGAATGTGTCGTCTGCTGAAAATCTCCCTCCCTGAAATATATATCGTCTGCTACAAATCTCTCTCACTGAAATAAACACTGCCACGTGCATCTGTTTACTACTGAAGGTTCATGACCTGTAATGATCAGTTGGCTCCTCCCATGGAAATTCAAATTTCAAATTTGACAGCCAGTATTTTTTTCCAGAAACACACTTAACAAAGTTTTATTTTGAATAATTTTTGTCAATCTATATCAAGAATATCTATGCCTACATACATGCCAAGTGTTGTTTAAATGCATTTGGTAATTAATCTTAAATCTTTGAAAAAGGGTCCCTGAAGTGAAGCATGCATAAAATTAATAAGAAACCTGCCCTAGCGCCATCTGCTGGCTTTTATAGTCCAGTTGGGCCTTATTTTATGAAACGGTGATTGACCGAGTTTTTAAATTTCGAACTACTATGCAAATTATGATTTTATGTCTTTCATATTTTATTAGTGTAATAATATTATAAAATATAAAATGCTTAACGTTTATGTATCGAAAATTTGTCGATTTTAAATCTGATTATTAAATCGGTTTTATTTATTTAAAAGCCATTTTTGTTTTGTTTTCTACATGACTGCATTTCATGGTAATAAACAACTGTTATTAAACTTTCGGAATGGTAAAAATACAAATAAGAATATTTTGAAGTAACAAGAGCTGTTGGTAGGACAGCAACGCTCGAATATTCTAAGTGCTTGATAGTAAAAAAAAAAGCTTGATACAGTTACCTCCTCCTGTTTACAGGTTGGGGTAATGATGGTAAACAAGTGTGCAAAGTTTCAAAGCCATATGTCAATGAACTTTGAAAATATTTGAGGTATTACAAAAACTTTAACATAAATTCTAAGTCGAAAAAGGAGCATAATTCTGTCAAAATGCTTGATAGAGTTACCTTCTCCTGTCTACAAGTTGGGGTCATGATGGTGAACAAGTGTGCAAAGTTTCAAAGCCATATGTCAATGGACTTGGAAAATATTTAAGGTATTACAAAAACTTTAACATAAATTCTAAGTCGAAAAAGGGGCATAATTCTGTCAAAATGCTTGATAGAGTTACCTCCTTCTGTCTACAAGTTGGAGTCATGATGGTGAACAAGTGTGCAAAGTTTCAAAGCCATATGTCAATGGACTTGGAAAATATTTAAGGTATTACAAAAACTTTAACATAAATTCTAAGTCGAAAAAGGGGCATAATTCTGTCAAAATGCTTGATAGAGTTACCTCCTTCTGTCTACAGGTTGGGGTCATGATTGTGAACAAGTGTGCAAAGTTTCAAAGCCATATGTCAATGGACTTTGAAAATATTTGAACTATTACAAAAACTTTAACATAAGTGGTTACGCCGACGCAGACGCCGACGCCGACACCGACGCCGACGCTCGGGTGACTGCAATAGCTCTACTTATTCTTATCGAATAGTCGAGCTAAAAACAACTATTTTGATTATTATAATATACATGTAAATACATGTATATGAATATGAATATAATCTACGAGCACTGATCAATTCATACTGTTGTTGTTGTTTTATTATTGATATTATTATTATCATTGTTATTATTATTTAAAAATGATAAGATACAATCATCGTCTAAAAAGTAAATTATTGAATTGTAATAGTGTGCTTACATTGTCCAGTCTGACTTTTATCATATGTTTTATTAATATATAGGTTAAAAATTTTAATGATCATGTACTTATTGCCACGTGTATGTTCAACGTTGCATTTTCAGAAATTTGACAACATGCCAACTATTGACGAAGAAAATAAAATAATGTTAAGTATGCCGATTGAATAAACGGTAACGTAAAAAACGACGTGCATGATAACAAAAGGCCGTCTCGAGAAATGAGTCAGTAATATAGTGAAGGGGAGCGTCTAGTTATAACATATCTCTCTATTTCGATAACTGCGCAGTTAAAATACTTTGTTTAAAGTGACATGATATTCATCCTAAGTGAAATTGCGAATTTCATATTAAGTTAACATTTTGCCATTATAATTATTTTTCATTCTATAAATTACTTTGCGAGAACGGTAAATAGCTCATGTGACCCGAGAACATTTCTAACAATATCCATCGGGATACTGATATACCTGTAACGCGTGATTATAAAAGCTGTTTAGCCGTTTTATATTTAATTAACTGTTGGTCAATCGCAAGTATAACAGTCAATCTTTTGAAATAGATAGTCAATCTAGCTTAACCTGACCGCATAAAGTCTGATAACCAAAAAAATATATAAAAAAATAAAACGAAATGCTGTTCAAATAACACTATAGTGATGTCAGATTATATTATAATATAACTAATATTCAGAAAAATAATCTCCTTGTTATCTGTATCAAAACTTACATTAACTGTTATCATGGTATGCCATTAAAACACTCCCCTTGTGTGCATAAAAGTTTCTTAAAACTATAGTGTAGTGTTATATTGCGGTATCGCTGTATAAACCTATACGTTTCATTTTGTTTTTATTGCTTTAATGCAGTATTGTATGTAATGAAATATTTGCGTATATTCATGTATTTAAAGGCTTTTCGTTCGCAGTGCAAAATGATACCTTGGCCACATTCCAAATTATTATTTTATAATTATAAATATTCACTGATAAAGTCGGGTAGGGAGGAAATTTTGTTTTTATCAAGAATTCTTTTATTATACATTAATTTATATCAGACTTATACAAATTAAAAATTTTGTGAGTGCTTGCTCCGTTATATGTTTGAACAGACCTAGATTTTCATAGTGTTAGTATATTTACAAGGCAACACATTGGTCAACGGTTAAGAAATAAGTAAATGTCTTAAACTCTGTCGAAAAAATTTAAAGTACTGTCAGAAAAGCCGAATATAAGGATTCGTTATCCTTAAAGAAAGCAACATACAGAGAACGTAGGCCTACAATATTAATGTGTTGTGAGTAACAGCGCCATTCCATGTAACCACTTTTTTTATTATGACATCATATTGTTATTGTTTATAATTTATACGTGTGTATCACAGAAACACTATTTGGTTTTAGATATAGCTTTATATCCCTTATCATTTTATCAAATCAAATTATTAATATCTTTAGGACATTTTATCTGTATCATTCACTCATACTTGTACGATATGATATTGAGTATATTTTGAAATCAGCACTTTCGACGGACGAAGATTATTACGTCAGCAAACTTAAACACGTAAATTAACAATTTAATTTCATAGGTATAATAAAGATCTTCTATGACATTATTTAATTATATTGATAGCATATTTGTGTTATTTTTTTATAAATTAAATATAATTATTAAAACACTTACCGGTTCGCTTAAATTCCTGAAGGACCCAGGATAACAATCTTTGCACGTGACACAAATATTTTTATTCTTATTCCACTTCTCATTTCTAGAAGCTAAACATTTTATTTCAAGTTTTAAAGTTTCTACAAACTGACTATTAAATGTAAAAATAAAATAAAGTATAATTAATAAACAATGTTTCTTTGACACTTTTGTATAATCCATGTTTATCGAAGGGTTGATATATTTCAAAATAACATTAAAGCAGACGACACGAAAATGATAGTAGGGATAGTCTGTAACTGGTTCACACCGGTTTACTACACTACACCGAATGACTGTTAAGTTAAAGTTTTATGAATGAAGTAAAATTTAACCCGGTATGAAGATTAATAAGTACTAGATTAACATAATTAATAGTTTTAAATATCGGTTTGAATGCCCATCGTTACAAATGGTGTTTTTCAGACATCGGACAATGTAATAAACCTATCGGGATGAAAAGGTTTAAATCCTCTAGATGAAGTCATGTCTATTTATAGAACAACTCAAAGCCACAAAGTCATTCAATGTCAAAGTGTTTATGTTACGTTAGTGCAGTACGTGTAAATTAGTGTAGATAATAAAAAGTACTTGTTCAGTAAAAACGCACAAAAACTTAATATTTGAAACTTTAAATTTATATTTGAATCACAAAATAAAGAAATATTTCGTTTAAGTATTTCTACTTCTTTATATATACAACACCGCGAACACGTCATAAGACTTGTATTAACCAACTATCTTAGTTTTTTATGAATTGCCTAAATATGAACATTATGCTTAAAATATATGAATTGTACATTTATATATTATAGATAATCTTGTGAACAGCACATTGGTCTTTAATGAAATATATTGAAAAGTATTTTGTAAATCGACAAAACATTAAAGCACGAATGAGTTATATGCAGTTCTCAAGTATGAAATTCGTGGTCTTTTTCGAGCAATATTTTATTTTTGTTAAAATATCTAAATGATACATTTCTATCGTTTTTATCGATATTTGAAATACGTACCACTTTTAGTAATATGATACATGTAGTACTCTGAATGTTTAACTAGAACATGTTTACGTCTTGTTTGTTATTTTGATTATTTTGTCCTGTTGTGTTTGTTTGGGTTTTTCTTCTGTTGTTGTTATTTTGTTTTTGAGTTTCTAAATTCAGAAAACAGCTTATTACAAATTTGGCTGCTGGCCAAATAAACTATTACGTCATATATCAATATATTATAGATCTTGCTTTTGTTAATCAATATTTCATTTGTTTATGTATTTATGATTAGCAGCTTTTATTTCTATTGTATAATAATAGTACACAACTTTATAAATAACTTGTTTATATTCGCATTAGAATCCCTCTGTATTCTTTTAAAAGTGATAGGGAACTACTAATTATATCATTTTATTAAATTTTATACGCGTTATACAAACACATTTGCCAAAATTAGAATATACTTGATAGATACTATCTAAAATGGCACTTTGTTTCTATATATGTGCTTTGTACACGTAACTATGATAATTATCGTATGTTTATATTGTTATGAGGTATTAATGTCAAGGGCCTTAGCGCTCTAGTCCAAAATATTATAAAGTTGATGTTTTCCTTTCTCTTTCATCTATATTTCTCTATTTTGGAAATCGTTATCATATTGAATTTGTCATTAGATATGTTTAAAAAGCAAAGAATATTTAAAAATATTAAAACACAAACAAACAAATATAAATATTAGTTTATTTGCATCAAACGTTTCATTATAAAAGCAAAATTTTACTAAAATTACATCAAACACACATATACAGCTATGACGAATCATTACTAATAATTAAAATTATATAGTTTTCTCATTTATACTATGAAAATTGGCTGCACATAGTGATAATGATAATTGTCTTAATGTAGTGGGTGTGGTTTTAAGTTCTACCCACTTATGTAATAAATTAATAACTAAAGTTTTCTGAGATATCTTTTCCGGTCTATGTCCGTGTGTTGCTCTCCTGGTAATATAACAGCATCCCGATAGACCTAGACTTTCGAACAATGGGATTGGTTCATGACATATGTTTGTTGCAAACTTCTAGGATATATTTATCAGATTTGTCTATATGAATATCTTCTGGAAATGTGAATTTTACTGCATTTACACTGATTGGGTAATCTGCATTTGCAAATGTCTTTGCGTTTCTCATTCCAGGATTTTATTCTTCCAGCCTGTTCGGAGTTTACTGCAAAAAAAGAACAAATTTACTTATAAAAACAGGATAAAGAATCATATAAAACATAACACGTAAAAGACAGTACACATATGTACTTATCATACCACTACACAACATAATTATACATGTTTTTGTGTGTGAGTTTATTCCATTAGATTCACCAATTTACTTCCTGTCATTTATATATTAACGCTATATGTTTCAATCTTTGATATGATTATGTTGTGTAAACAACTGCACTTAGTATCAACAGCGTGGCAAATATTTGTGAAGCAAAAACTAAGATCTATATCAAATATAAGATTTTAATTTTGGCACCATTGTTAACAATAAAAGGTAAAACAAGACAGCTTATAACTAAATCATCAATATAATTATGCGCAGACACCAGTTTCAAAATCCAAGACTATTTTTCATTCATTTACATAGCCTGTCAAAAACGTCAATGAGTACATTAATACAATATGCCATTAGCAAATTTGAAAAAAAAGTATTTAAAGTTGTTTAAAAAATAAAAATCAATTCTAAAAGTTTTAACTTCACATTAAGGTATACTCTAACTTACATATGTTTATTTCCATATTATTTATATTTTGTAACTTACCCAATGCGTCCAAATGATTTGTCGGACATTGTTGAGAGAGTTCTGCCCTTACTTGTTGATCTATCGGTAAGGGAAGTTCGGGTCTTACAGGCGTTATCTGGAAATGTGTCTCTTCTGATCGTAGGTACAAAGATGCATCACTTTGATCGGTGTGTGCCAGGGTGTCCATTTCAATATCATTATCGGTGCGATAAGTCATGTTCTAGGTAACTAACTGCTATAACAACTGGGAGCATGCCCTGAAAACAACAATAAAATGTTTTTAATGAAATTCACGTTATGGTTTATTACTGTATTTAATTTATTACTATAAAGGAATAAACATTAAAAAAATTGCATGAGTTTATTTAATCTCATAAGGTATACGTGAAACACATTTTCATTTAGAGATTTGCCTAACGAATATAATCTTTGATATAATTTATGTTGTGTAAACAAGTGCACTTAGTATCAACAGCGTTTGGCAAAATATTTTGTGGAGCAAAAACTAAGATCTATATTATCAAATATAAGATTTAATTTTGGCACCATTGTTAACAATAAAAGGTAAAACAAGGACAGCTTATAACTAAATCATCAATATAATTATGCGCAGACAACCAGTTTTCAAAATCCAAGGACTATTTTTCATTCATAAATTTTTAATAGCCTGTCAAAAACGCCCAAATGAAAACATTTACACAATATGCCATTAGATTAAATTTTTAAAAAAAAATAGGATATAAAACAAGTTGTTAAAAATTTAAATATCAAAATTCTAAAAGTTATTAATTTCACATTAGGAATACTCTAACTTACATATGTTTATTTTCCATATTTTTTATATTTTGCTAAACTTACCCAATGCGTCCAACTGATTTGTCGGACATGGTTGAGAGAGTTCTGCCCCTTACTTGTTGATCTATCGGTAAGGAAGTTCGGCTTTTACAGGTCGTCGTCTGAAAATTGTGTCTCTTTCTTATTGTAGGTACAAAGGATGCATCACTTTGACCCCGGAGTGTGCCAGGGGTGTCCATTTCCAATATCCATTATCGTGCGATAAGTCATGTCCTAGGTACTCTGCTATAATAACTGGGAGCATGCCCTGAAACAACTATCAAAAATTTTTTTAATGAAATTCACGTTATGGTTTTAGTGTATATTTATTACTATAAGGAATTAACATTAAATTTTTTTCATGAGTTTATTTAATCACATAAGGTATACGTGAACACATTTCATTCAGAGGATTGCCCTAACGAATATAATTTAGAGAGATTTTAAAACACATTTTATAAACAATATTATTTCGTCAATTATTAAATTACTTTTGTATAAAAAAGATGCATGAATTTTTTAACTAAACCACTTTAATATATTATAGTATTTTTAACAATTTAATTAGTTACCATTTTAAAACTGGATCTCTTTTACACTCAATATTCCATCTTCCTAGGGGTCACTGATGCCCCCTTACCGTTTTAGCAGGAATCCCGCTAGCAGAAAACTACTAAAGGCAACAGCGAACAAACAGATACGCAACCTAACACCATCAAAAAAATCGTCGTCTGGGACTCTGGGTTTTCCTTCTGCCCAAAACAAAAACCCCAACCCCAAAACCCAACTTTTGTTTGTTTGTTTGTTTCATTTTAACGCCTTTTTCCCAACAGATTTTTTCAGTCATATAGGAAACCGGGCCAGTTTCCCCAACCATCGTTCCTTGCGAAAGTTTACACCAGTACTAGACTACCTTCCTCTGTGCTAAACCACCAAAGCATCTCCCGGAGATCGAACCCACGCCAGAGAGGTAACTTGATTAGAAGTCATCGACTCCAACTTTTCGACCACGGAGGCGGTAAATACGTCACTTATTAATGGTGATAATTATACAACAAGAATCACAGAAGGTATTTATATTAAAGAAGGCAAAGTCTACGAATAGGATAATCAGATAACCATTAACTTTAAAATCATGGCGTTCAGTTTTTTATCCAAAGACGGCCCGGCATTACAAAAGGAGAGATATACCTGTTGAATCTATAGGATTATCTCCAGCAGTTTCTTTCTCTCCATTATCCGGACGGATAGGCGTCTCTCCCTTCGGCGGAATAAGTTCCTTATGTTCTTTTTTCGGGCTACATGGGAAAAGAAAATGCCCGTAAGTATCTTCATAACTGAAAAAGAATATGGACAATGATTTTAGAACGCGCAAGCACAAGAAAAAAGAATTAAAAGAAAGATAGGGGACTTTGACCTGGTACTTCATGTTTCTTTCTCTCAACCCCGAAATTAGTGGGCTGCGTTTCACCAGGTTAAACAGAGAACAATAAAAGATCACGAAAGAACGCACAAAACGACTAAATTGAAAATGTTTCAGACTCGGTTTGATTGAGCCTGTTCATGGACGGTAATGAAAAGTGAAAGTTACCGTCCACCCCCCCCCCCCCAAACACCGGCTTAATCAGAATTTAACATCTATAATAGGTAATGGTGGAATTTTAAATTTAGAAACATCCACAGATGTAACCCATAAAATACCAGAGTAAATATCAAAAATAAAAAAAGCAACACGACAATAAAACTAAATCTTTAGTTAAAATAAGACATTCGTGCTACACAATACATAAAGCAAAAGCATCATAAGTGTGAACATGTTATGTATAATGAAACCCAACACAATATCAGAACATGACATGTATACTCACGAGATTCAGGTGATCGACACATTTATATATCAAAATTATACAATGTTTAAAAGACAAATATCGCGTTTTTTTATCTTTTAACTCTAATGAAAAGAAAGTACTTTGTCAAACAGTTCCGGCATTTGGCATCCTGTGTTTTCGAACAAGTTGAATCATACTCTCTGTTCATCTCCGTACAATTTGTGCGACAATGTGAGCACTCCCCTCGTCCGTTCTCCGAGAAAGTTCCATCAGGACACGGACTACACGGTATACATTGCTCGTCTCCATTGTCCCCTGTTCGTCCATTGTACTGTAAAATATATACAATTTTAAAGTAGCATGCATAATGTAATAATGTGCTTATATTGTCCAGTCTGACTTTTATTATATGTTTTATTAATGTATAGGCTAAATCATCATGTACTTATTGCCACTAGTATGTTCAACGTTGCATTTTTAGAAAATTGACAACATGCCAACTATTGACGAAGAAAATAAAATAATGTTAAGTATGCAGATTGAATAAACGGTAACGAAAAAAAGAAAACGACGTGCATGATACATGTAACAAAAGGCCGTTTCGAGAAATGAGTCAGTAATATAGTGAAGGGGAGCGTCTAGTTATAACATATCTCTCTATTTCGATAACTGCGCAGTTAAAATACTTTGTTTAAAGTGACATGATATTCATCCTAAGTGAAATTGCGAATTTCATATTAAGTTAACATTTTGCCATTATAATTATTTTTCATTTTTATAATTTACTTTGCAGATCTAGCTTAATATATGTGACCCGAGAACATTTCTGATTATATCCATCGGGGTACTGATATACCTGTAAAAGCATGACAGTCGTTTTATATTTAATTAACTGTTTGCCAATCGCCAGTATAACAGTCTAACTTTTGAAATAGTCAATTTAGCTTATTTTGACCGCATAAAGTCTGATAACAAAAAAACAAATAGTGAAACGAAATGCTGTTCAAATAACACTATAGTGATGTCAGATTATATTATAATATAACTAATATTCAGAAAAATAATCTCCTAACTCGACAAGTAGAGATTGTTATCTGAATTTAAATTATATATATTAGCTTTTATCATGGTATGCCATTAAAACACTTCCCTTGTGTGCATACATTTTCTTAAAACTATATATAGTGTAGTGCTATATTGTACGGAATGCCGTTAGGGCCATTGCCTATGAATGTGTTGATCTGAAACGCGATAGTCGATAGTACGATGGTGAAAACGCGAAATAACGAAACTACAATGGTGAAAACGCGAAAGTACGATGATGAAAACGCGAAAGTACGATGATGAAAACGCGACAGTACGATACTACGATGATGAAAACGCGATAAACTATCGTGTTTTCACCATCGTACTGTCGCGTTTTCACCATCGTAGTTTCGTGATATCGCGTTTTCATCATCGTACTGTCGTGTTTTCATCATCGTACTATCGCGTTTTCACCATCGTACTGTCGTGTTTTCATCATCGTACTATCGCGTTTTCATCATCGTACTATCGCGTTTTCATCATCGTACTATCGTGTTTTCACCATCGTAGTTTCGTGATTTCGCGTTTTCATCATCGTACTATCGACTATATATCGCGTTTCAGATTTACACATTCATAGGCGATGGCCCTAACTGCATTCCGGAATGCCGTTAGGGCCATCGCATATCAATGGTTTGATCTGAAACGCGATACTCGACAGTACGATGATGAAAACGCGAAATCACGAAACTATGATGATGAAAACGCGACAGTACGATGGTGAAAACACGATAGTTTATCGCGTTTTCATCATCGTAGTATCGTACTGTCGCGTTTTCATCATCGTACTATCGCGTTTTCATCATCGTACTTTCGCGTTTTCACCATCGTAGTTTCGTGATTTCGCGTTTTCACCATCGTACTATCGACTATCGCGTTTCAGATCAACACATTCATAGGCGATGGCCCTAACGGCATTCCGTAATATTGCGGTATCGTTGTATAAACCTATACGTTTCAGTTTGTTTTTACTGTTTTAATGCATTATTGTATTTAATGAAATATTTGGGTATGGTTTCATGTATCTGTTAAAAGGCTTGGAATGTTGTAGGTACCTTGGCCACATTCCAAATTATTATTTTATAATTAATGAATATTCACTGATAAAGTCGGGTAGGAAGGAAATTTTGTTTTTATCACGAATTATTTTATTATTCATTAATTTATACCAGATTTATACACATTTTAAAAAATTGTGAATGCTTGCTCCGTTATAAGTTTGAATAGACATAGATTTTCATAGCGTTAGTATATTTACAAGGTAACACATTGGTCAACGGTTAGGAAATAATTAAATGTTTTAAACTCTGTCGAAAAAAATTCAAAGTACTGTCAGAAAAGCCGAATATAAGGATTCGTTATCCTTAAAGAAAGCAACATACTATTTTGTTGCAGAGAACGTACAATATTAATGTGTTGTGAATAACAGCGCCATTCCATATTCATGCAACCACTCTTTTGATAATCAACGTTATGGGGACATCATATTGTTATTGTGTATAAATACATGTGTATCATAGAAAACTATTTAATTAGATATGGCTTAATACCCCTTTATATTTTATCAAATCAAATTATTAATATCTTTAGGACATTTTTCTGTATCATTCATTTATACTTGTACGATATGATATTAAGTATATTTTGAAATCAGCACTATCAATGGACGAAGATTATTACGTCAGCAAACTTAACCACGTAAATTAACAATTTATTTCCATAGGTATAATAAAGATCTCCTATTACATTATTTTATTATATTGATAGCATATTGATGTTAAATTTTGATAAATAAAATATAATTATTAAAACACTTACCGGTTCGCTCAAATTCCTAAATGATCCAGGATTACAATCTTTGCACGTGACACATATATTCTTATTCTTATTCCATTTTTCATTTCTAGAAGCTAAACATTTTATTTCAAGTTTTAAAGTTTCTACAAACTGACTATCAAATGTAAAAATAATATAAACTATAATTAATAAACAACTTCTATTTGCCACTCTTGTATAATCCATGTCTATCGAAGGGTTGCTATATTTCAAAATAACATTAAAGCAGACGACACGAAGGGATAATCTGTAAACTGGTTCACACCGGTTTAACTACACTACACGTAATCACAGGCAATGGATAGTATACATTTACATGACCACGCCCACTTATTTTTTATAATTTTTTTTTTATTCACTAATAAAATATTTTTTCATTCAAAATGTTTTTAAAATATCTTATTTTCAATAAACCAACAAAGGAAATTTGTTTTTAAGAATTTCATCCATATATACTATAAATATAGTAAAGGTAGAAAGGTGCGCCAGCGGACCTACAACCAGGCCTTATGTTACCTCCCAGATCTTTGTTAATTGTCAACCAATTTTCACCAAATAAAGTGCAATCTACGCAGAAATGATTTCTCTTTCGAAAAATGTACAATATTAGAACAGTTGGTACGACAAAAGATGGAATTTTAAAGCGAAAATGCACTTTTTGTCGTTTGACCGAGTCGAAAGTAGACGATTTTGAACATAAATCGATCTTTTTCTTAATAACAAACTAATGTCAGTGCATGCAAACAGTTGAAACAGAAAAGGCAGCTATAATACTATCGCTCACCGGTCCAAAGTTAATCCAAAACGTCTACAGGTACGCACTTTCAGTAGTTATTTGCACTAACTTTTTTAAATTTCCCGACATTGTACATGTATACAAATCCTGATCCGGATATTCAAGGTACGCGTGCTCGGTTCCCGCTGGTACCCAGCTTCGCTCAATTTTTATTACGCATCAGGTAAATCCGGGTCAGCATTTGTATACATGTAATGTAAGGAAATTTAAAAAGTTAGTGCAAATAACTACCGAAAGTGCGTACCTACAGACGTTTTGGATTAATTTTGGACCGGTAAGCGATAGTATTATAGCTGCCTTTTCTGTTAGTATTTAGTAAATGGGCAACACATTAAATCACGAATGACTAATATGCAGTTCCCAAGTATGAAATTCATGGTCTTTTTCAAACAATATTTTCTTTAAAAAATACTATCGTTTTTATCGATATTTGAAATACGTATCCACTTTTAGTAATATGATACATGTAGTACTCTGAATGTTTAACTAGAACATGTTTACGTCCTGAAGTTGTTTTTATCTAAATGCTTATTCTGTTTCCGCATTTTTGTTTGTTATTTTGATTAGTTTGTCCTGTTGTGTTTGTTTGGGTTTTTCTTCTGTTTTTGTTATTTTGTTTTTGATTAAACGGCTTATTACAAATTTGGCAGCTGGCCAAATAAACTATTACGTCATATATCAATATATTATAGATCTTGCTTTTGTTAATCAGTATTCATTTGTTTATGTATTTATATTGCAGCTTTTATTTTAATTGTATAATAATAGTACACAAATATATAAATAACTTGTTTACATTCGCATTAGAATCCCTCTGTATTCTTTAAAAGTGATAGGGAACTCCTTATTTTATAATTGTTATTAAATTCTATACGAGTTATACAAACATGTTTGCCAAAATTAGAATACACTTGATAGATACTATCTAATTAATTATCTGGTCTGGCACCTTGTTTCTATATATGTGCTTTGTAAACGTAACTATAATAATTATCTTATGTTTATATTATTATGAGGTATTAAGGTCAAGGGCCTTAGCGCACTAGTCCAAAATAAGTTAAAGTTGATGTTTTCTTTTCTCTTTTATCTATATTTCTCTGTTTTGGAAAACATTATAATATTGAATTTGTCATTAGATATGTTTAAATAGCAAAGAATATTCAAAAATATTAAAACACAAACAAAGAATTATAAATATTAGTTTATTTGTATCAAACATTTCATTATAAAAGCAGAATACTAAAATTAAATAAAACACGCATACATAGCTATGACGAATCATTACTAATAATTAAATTATATAGTTTCTCATTTATACTATGAAAATTGGCTGCACATAGTGATAATGATAATTGTCTTAATGTAGTCGGTGTGGTTTTAAGTTCTACCCACTTATGTAATAAATTAATAACTAAAGTCTTCTGCGATATCTTTTCCGGGTCTATTTCCCGTGTGCTATTTTCCTGGTATATAACAGCGTCCGATAGACCTAGACTGTCAAACAATGGGAATGGATCATGACAAATGTTTGTTGCAACTTCTAGGGTATATTTATCAGATTTGTCTATATGAATATCCTCTGGAAATGTGAATTCACTGCATTTACACTGTCTGGCTGATATACATTTGCAAATGTCTTTGCGTTTCACATTCCAGGACTTTATTCTTCCAGCCTGTTCAGGGTTAACTGCAAAAAAAGAAACATATTTACATATAAAACAGGATAAAGAATCATATAAAACATTACACTTAAAAGACAGTACACATATGTATTTATCATATATGTACACAACATAATTATACATGCTGTTTTTTCTCTCATTATATTCAACATTTTACTTCCTGTCATTTATATATTAACGCTCTATGTTTCAATCTTTGATATGATTATGTTGTGTAAACAACTGCGCTTAGTATCAACAGCGTGGCAAATATTTGTGAAGCAAAATCTAAGATCTATGTCTAATATAAGATTTAATTTTGGCACCATTGTTAACAATAAAAGGTAAAACAAGACAGCTTATAACTAAAACATCAACATAATTATGCTCAGACACCAGTTTCAAAATCAAAGACTTTTTTCATTCATTTACATAGCCTGTCAAAAACGTCAATGAGTACATTAATACAATATGCCATTAGCAAATTTGAAAAAAAAGTCTTTAAGTATTTAAAGTTGTTTAAAAAATTAAAATCAACTCTAAAATTTATAATTTCCCATTAGGGTAAACTCTAACTTACATATGTTTATGTACGTATTATTTATATTTTGTAAAAACATGACAACACATTTTGATCAAACTTACCCAATGCGTCCAAATGATTTGTCGGACATTGTTGAGAGAGTTCTGGCCTTACTTGTTGATCTATCGGTAAGGGAAGTTCGGCTCTTACAGGCGTCATCTGGAAATGTGTCTCTTCTGATTGTAGGTACAAAGATGCATCACTTTGACCGGTGTGTGCCAGGGTGTCCATTTCAATATCATTATCGTGCGATAAGTCCTGTCTAGGTACTCTGCTATAACGGCTTGGGGCATGCCCAGAAACTAAAATCAAATGAAGTTCACGATATTGTTTATTACTGTATATTTATTACTATATAGGAATAAAATTAATTTTTTTCATGAGTTTATTTAATCACATAAGGTATACGTGAACAAATTTCATTCAGAGATTGCCTAACGAATATAATTTAGAGAGATAAAACACATTTTATAACAATAATATTTCGTCAATTATTAAATTACTTTTGTATAAAAAAGATGCGTGAATTTTTTAACTAAACACTTAATAATTATAGTATTTTTAATAATTTAATAAGTTACCATTAAAAACCGGAGGACTTGTACTCAATATTCCACTCCTAGGTCTACTAATTCCCCTTCGTTTCAGCAGGAATCCCGCTAGCAGACCTACTACGCAAACAGCGAACACAAACGCACCTATAACTACATAAATGGTGGACGTCGGCTCTGTTTCTCCTTCTGCAAAAAACAGTAGCTTAATTGATTTTCATGGTAACAAATGACAAAAAAAATTTTTTTTCACTATGACCATCAAAATCCTAATCTTGAAACTAAATAAAATTGTGACTGGTTTGTTGGATACAGCGCGTACAATAAAGTTGACTCTTAGCTTTCTCATCTTGAACCCATACTGTTTGTTGTTAAAGTAGGTTAAAATTATAATAGGCCCGGACCATTCTTCACACCTCGAGAAACCATATGACAAACATTAAAATCGTTTTTCTAGTATTCAAGAAGTCAAAAGAAAAAAGAGAAAAACAAACCTATGGCTGAAAATTCATCAGACTGGCCAATATCTGTGTCCTTGTCAACTTCATTGTCTCTGTCTACATGGTTTGTGTCCTGGACCTCAACTTTCTTATCAGGTACCTTGTCGTCTTCCTTCTTTCGAGGTGGTAGTAAACGTGGCTCTTTTTGCATGTTAGATACTCTCTCCGAGTTAGGCGCACATGGAAACAGGGTGTTCTTATACATGTCAAAATACCTAAAAATCAAAAAGTCAAAATATATTCATGGTTTCCTTTTTAAAATGCCCCTTAAAGATCAGAAATGCTATAATTTTTATTTCTCGAACAATTTTCTTTGACTGTTGTATCTTATTACAGTTTCATAAAACATAAAACCATGCTCATTTTGTCATAAGAATGAATTATATTTGCTCCTTTTGCCTTGTGGACATTTGGTATAAAGGGAAGTCAAAATACTACTTTGTTTATATTTTGCTACGTTTACGACACATAAGTGTGCATTCAGCGTTACTTTCCTCAGCTGTTAAACATCTAACATGCTCTAAATACATTATCAAACATATGTTTAACATTTCAAAAGTTTGTTTGAATATGGATTTCTGAGGCATAATATGCCTTTACGATTTTAATTAACATGTACGTTCTTATACAACAGAATCAAATACACCGTAAATGACAAATCGTACGTTATTTTATTTTTTATAAAGTTTAACAAGTACTGAACAGTCCACGTTTACAACCTGAAAATACGTTTAAACATGTAATACATTTGACCAATTGTATGTACTAATAACGAACTTGTCTAACATATTTACCCAGTCAAACAACTACCGCATATAGCATCGTGCTGACTCGAGCAAGGCTCGGACACTTCCCTGTGAAATTCTGCGCAATTCAAGCGGCATCTTGAACATTCGCCGTACCCGCTGCTGGAGTATGTTCCTTTTGGACATGGCCTGCACTTGATACACCTTTCGGCACCATGTTCACCTTCTCGCCCTTTGTACTGAAAGACATCAAAACGTAACTTTCAAAATACCTTCTGTTATACAATGTACCGGTTTAAACTATTGCGTGACAGTTAGTTAAACTTGAAGATATACTTCAGTACTTTGTTGACCCTTTTACAATTTACACTAAATACTACGACTATCTAGTTCTATTGTATTTTTACAACAAAAATCACACTAATTATACATGTAATAGAATCACGTGTTGTCAATATGGGCTATTTAAAACAGTAATAAATTACTTAGAAAAACAATAGACTTTACGTTTAAGACTGTATAACTATTCATACTCCATTTAAATATCGCCACTCCGTAAGCATAACGCTTTTCAGCGTATAGTGTACAAACAATACTTTATTATTGTACTTCTATCACATTTAAAGGCCCCAACAGATATAAGGGTTAATAGGTACAATTTACACATTAGATGAACAAAGCAAATCTTTATGTGCCTAGGCTTCAATATCGTTTTAAAACCGTAAAATTCAAAGATGTACTAGATTTATCAGATCATGTTATATTTGAATATTGGCTTTACTTTAAATGATAACAAGAGCCGTCGTTCTTGTACTAATTTGACCTCTAAAGTTTTCATAATATCAGCGTGATACCCGAATACATTAACATAGGATTGTCAAGTTACATTCAAATGATGATATTAGCTATTAAAAGTATATTGTTTTGAAATAGATCTTTTACAGAATATATATTTAACTATGTAAAGACTGATTAAAATAGATAAAAACAGATCCCCTAAAGAAAGCCCAACACGACAAAATTGAAAATGTTGCAGGCTCGGTTTGATTGAGCCTGTTCATGGACGGTACTGGAAAGTGCAAGTTACCGTCCACGCCCCCTAGCACCGGCTTAAGCAGAATTCAACATTTAAACATGAAATAGTAAAATTTTGAATTTAGGTATTGAGATATGTATGTTTAGACATAATTATGTATATCCAACAATGATAACGTTACCACACCCCTCTAATTTTTAACGATAAATTTGATGGTGGGATCCCATGGAAATAAACAATTTTCCAGAACAACTATTAAAGGGTCTTTAGATTTAACTAAAAAACCTCTTAACCTATGTAATCGCATTGGTGTCATAATCTAAGGAACTGGAGTGGCTTATAAGCATAAACTGCCTTTTTTTGTACGCGAATTTTACATTGAACCCGAATGAAACGTTCATTATAAAAAATAACGTAAATTGCTACTTCAGTAGTAAGTTTAGCGATGATTTTATATTACGATTAACATTCATTCAATGTACTGATATTGTAGTATGTCTTTTATCAGCATGTATTAAAAAAATTCTTGTGATTTATTACGCACAATTAAAACCTCATAAAAACTGATGATTACAATACATTGAGGATGGTCCATCATCAGACAGTCATAGCTGTTTGAAGTTAATGACGCTCTATAATATACAGCGTTATACATACCTTTCTTTATACTACGTTAAGCGTGTTTTGAATTCGTCGCACCCATGCGTAAGAAAACATTTATTGAATTAATAGTCACATGTAAGGTTTGTTATACTCCCAACACTTACTTAAACAGTTTAACAACATAATGAAACATAAGAAAATGTAGAATATAGCGTACATGAATGTTAAAGAAACAATATATAAAACAAGTTAACTCACCTGTTCACTAAGATTTCTGAATGAACCTGGACCACATTCCGGACACTCTACACATTTTTGTTTTTTATAATTCCACTTTTTGCCTTCTGTTGGTAAACATTTTGATTTTTCAGCCGAGGAAATGAAAGTAAATAATATCGATATTAAAAATAAATAAAGTAAGAAACGTAAGGTGTTATCACTCGAAGAACTCATCTTTAATACTAAATTAAATCTGCCTAAGTATTTTGAAATAGATTATAAAGTCTTAATGACGTACATTTCTTTATCCAATCAGCGCTGAACGTGATAAAGTATGCGCACGCTATATTCACATTACCTCATTTTCTATTTATAGAAAAGACTGACACATGCCAAGTTAATAAAATGCAATTCTTTAAAGGTTTGGAGTCTTGAGTCACATTTCACATATTCACAATGGGGATATTTAATTTTTTAAATTGATACGGTCCAAAATTTTGGGGTATCTTTTAAAAATTTGGAAAAAATTTAGCCTAATCCCTTAAAACCACAAAAACAATTTTTTTTTTTAATTTTAAATTTTAAACGTTTCATTAATACAAGGGGAAATAACCCATTTTTAAAAGGGTAGGAAAGGGGGGCCCATTGGGTAAGTTATCCAAAGTGGGAAAAAAAGAAATAAAACTTGGTTTTCCGTTTAAAAATTGTTATATAATAAATGAAAAAAAATGGGAATTGGAATTTTCACTTTAAAAAAATATCGGAAAAAACGTATTGATAAAACAATCAAAAATTAAACCAGAGCATAAAACAAATAACGAAAATAAAAACAACAAAACAACAACAACAAACTTGAAATTTTCATAGTTGGTGACATTAATTTCGAGAAACTACTTGTAGGTTTATAACTATTATTATATATATATATTTAATTTGCATGCATATATTTGTAAAACAAAAACAATAAAAACTTAAAGAACGTTTTCGAGAGTTTTCATATACTAGACATAAAGGCAAAACTAAAACTGTTCTATAATTTTTTTTAAACTCGTCATGTTGTTAGAGTATGATAACAGAAACATTTTAAGCGGAAAAAAATGGATCTGATGAATGTAAAGAAACATGAAAAACACTTCAATAAAGTCCGGTCCATGACTGGTTCAAAATGCCAGTATTTTTGCATTACAATGCTCCTGTTCACAGAGGTGCTATAGTAATTGATAGTTGTCGGAAAAAAAACGAGTGACTGCAATTGAACATCCCGTATTCTCCAGACTTGGCACCCTGTAACCTTTTCTTCTTCACGTAGACTAAAAACTGCTCGCAGATCATCGCTACATGATTGTAAATGGACTTGTGTCGGCCATTTTTCAGTTATTGAAAGGTATACATAAAAAAAACAATGTTGTACTTTGAATCCAAATGGAGTAAACGCCTGAAATCTTTGTATTTTCTGTAGGTAGTGATTATTTCAAAGGGTTGAAATAGAAAATTGGCAAATATTTGCTTTCTTGTTAAATTTAGAACCATATTGCATTTTTACCTGCCCGCGAATACTTCTTCTAACACAAAATTACCATATTGGTATTAAGCAAGGGTATGCATCCCCGATAAGGCTATTTAAGTTAAATAGCTAAAACGTAATCATACGCAAATGATAACAAAATGCATGTGCACTAAATTGGTTACATAATAACCTATGGTTATCCTTACCATACCGTACAATCAAATGGGCAGACAACCGTTCAACCGTCGACAACCGTACTAGTATATACATTTCGGTGTAAAAAGAATGACGGACAGTAAGTATTTATCTATTTTTGACATATCCCAACTGTGTTCGAGTAAATCAATGTTATGAATTCATAGTCAACATCCAAAGGAGCATGCTAACACATTTCTACCCCTGTGCAAGCTTTACTTTACGTGAATTTTGACTGAAAATAACCATACTTTCCGATAAGATGCGGCATTTTTTTCAAAGACATAAAAACTTACACGAAAATAAATCATTTTAAAGATATACTATGATCAAATTTGATATTTGAAAATATTGATAAACGCAATACAGTCTGTTTGTAAATATTAAATAAACACGTTTTGACTTCACACAAAGTAGATATGTTATGTTTAAAGTTCTTCACATATGTGGTCACAATATGAATATATAGTTACTGTATCATTAAAAAACTGGCAGTTTTTTTTTTAAGAAAAGACAAACTTTACTTGACCTGTAATAGGGAACACAGCTTCTCATGCAGTTTATATATTATTTTATTCAAATAAGACATATGCAATAAGAATTTCATACATTTCAATAAATTTCTTTGATTAAAATATTTAACTCAAGGATGAGCATAGTGTATCTTTAAGATACGATTCGATGTTCTTACTGTAAAGTTCAATCGTTTCTTCGTTTCTGTGTATTCAATTTGGAGTTTATATGTCTGTCTGTTTGCCTTTGTTCAACAATATTGTCATAATTTGCCAAGAATAAAACACAATGTTATCAGTATAAGGGTGGGTGGGGGAAGAAAAATTAAGAAAATACACGAGTTTTAAAAATGAACTGGTATATAATCACAGGGGAGGAAGTGTTACATGTACACGAGGGATGGAGTTCTTATGATAACTTGTCAAGGAGTTCTTGTGATAACTGTCGTCGGAAAACTATTGTATATACTGCAAATGGTTATTTTCATCTTTAGAAAGTGAGTTTTAGATGCTTAATTAAACGTTAACGATTAAGCTTGCCTTACATATTGTATTATGTGTCCAAAACTAATTCATAGTCCATTTTTCATCGCCTCTTGCTTAAAATCTCGTAGTTTTGAGTAAAATATCCAATTTTTTTGCCAATTCGCAAGTAATGACCTGTTTATTTCAGGTCTTCATCCTTTTCATACATAATTACCTTATTATGCAAAATTGCAAACATAAAGCCCCGGGTAATAAATTTATACCCGAATTTCCAAATGTCCCGGAGTTGTTGTGATACCTCAAAATATGTCTTGGAGTTCTTATGATAACCTTTGTTACTGCAAATGTGTTTCTTGCGCTAAATCACGGCACGTTTTAGCGTTTTTTATTATTCAATAAGGTTGTAAATACTTATGAAATATAATACGCTCATCCTTTGCACAAAAATGTGGATAAAATGTTGGTCTTGAGTGTCTGCAAAGGATAAACAGGTGATAGACTATCATCTACAGTAAAGATTGAATCTGCGGCAGTATCATAGTCTAAACCACAAAACAAAAATGTCTCAAAACTTGCACGTTGTTCTCAACCATCTTTCTTAAGCAGATAATATATAGTTGTGCATCGATTATCTAAGGGCTAAGTAATTTGTATCATTTTATACCATAATAAACAAGTACATGTATAAAACCAGGATAATTTCTTCAAACCTTGTTTCCAAAAGTACGACAATATGAAAACAACTCAACTGCGGTTGGCTCTATAACTACCGATCTCTCGAACAAATTTGCAAGTCCCTCCGGGTTCGAGCGAAATAAGTTTTTGTTATTAATTACTGCAAAATTAACAGAGTTTCCTTCACTAAGTTTACATATGGGAAATACCATCAAACATCGGCAGAAAAATATACATGAAAACACCATACTTAAGCGCATTTTATCATGAAAGTCAATGCTCTACATCAATCCATTTTCCAGTCTACGAAATTTTCGTCAGCAAAAATATCCAAAAAAGAAACGGGGATAAGATATCTCAGTAATATATAATTTCATAATGATTTACAACCTTATTGAATAATAACAAACGCTAAAACGTGCCGTGATTTAACAAAAGAAACACACTGGCAATAACAAAAGTGATCATAAGAACTCGTGGACATATTTTGTGTTAATATCACAAGAACTCTGGAACATTTTTGGAAAAATCGGGTATAAATTTGTTAGGCGGAGCTTTTATGTTAGCAATTTTGCAATTATAATTAGGGAATCATTTATGGCAAGGATGATGATTTGAAATAAACAGGTCAATACTGCGAATTGGGCAAGAATTTAAAAAAAATTTACTCAAAACTACGAGATGTTAAGCAAGAGACGATGAAAAATGGACTATGAACTAGTTTTTGACAAATAATACAATATGTAAGGCAAGATTCATCATTAAAGTTTAATTAAGCACATGAAATTCACATTTTAAAGATGAAAATTACCATTTATGACTAGTGTTTTTGCATCATATACAATAGTTTTCCGTCGAACTCCGTGACAGTTATAACAAGAACTCCTTGACAAGTTATCATAAAACCATTTCTATTTTAAAAAGGGAATGTCCACTTCATTTCCCAATTCACGTACCAATTATGGCCAAATTACACTACAAAAAGGATGCCCTTTTTACCATTTTTGAGAAAGAAAAGAACAAAGACAAGCAAAAAATCAGCATTAATGTATTTGTATCTTTTAATTAACAGTGATTTAATTGACATAACTGTAAGTTAATTGTTACGCCGGCTTAACAAAATAAAAAAATCATTTTCATTAAATGAAGAAAAATGTTACGCCGGCTTAACAAATTCTCAAATCCAAGTTGTATTACAGCACAAAATTTCAAACTGTAAGTTGAATGTTACGCCGGCTTAACAAAATCAAAAAAATCATTTTCATTAGATGAAGAAAAATGTTACGCCGGCTTAACAAATTCTCAAATCCAAGTTGTATTACAGCACAAAATTTCAAAACTGTAAGTTGAATTGTTACGCCGGCTTAACAAAATCAAAAAATCATTTTCATTAGATGAAGAAAAATGTTACGCCGGCTTAACAAATTCTCAAATCCAAGTTGTATTACAGCACAAAATTTCAAACTGTAAGTTAATTTGTTACGCCAGCTTAACAAAATCAAAAAATCATTTTCATTAGATGAAGAAAAAATGTTACGCCGGCTTAACAATTTCTCAAATCAAATAAATATTTCAAAGAAAATTTCAAAACTGTGAGACAAAACTGTTATGCCTGCTTAACAAAATGGAAAATAATTTAAATTGTAAGATAAATAATTTCCATTAGATGAAGAAAAAATGTTACGCCGGCTTAACAAATTCTCAAATCCAAGTGGAATTACAGCAGCAAAATTTCAAACTGTAAGTTAATTTGTTACGCCGGCTTAACAAAATAAAAAAATCATTTTTCATTAGATGAAGGAAAATGTTACGCCAGCTTAACAAATTCTCAAATCCAAGTGGAATTACAGCCTGTAAGTTAAATTGTTACGCCAGCTTAACAAAATCAAAAAAATATTTTCATTAGATGAAGAAAAATGTTACGCCGGCTTAACAAATTCTCAAATCAAATAAATATTACAAAGAAAATTTCAAACCGTGAGACAAATTGTTTATGCCGGCTTAACAAAATGGAAAATAATTTTAATTGTAAGATAAATAATTTCCATTAGATGAAGAAAAATGTTACGCCGGCTTAACAAATTCTCAAATCCAAGTGGAATTACAGCACAAAATTTCAAAGTTAATTTGTTACGCCGGCTTAACAAAATAAAAAAATCATTTTCATTAGATGAAGAAAAATGTTACGCCGGCTTAACAAATTCTCAAATCCAAGTGGAATTACAGCACAAAATTTCAAACTGTAAGTTAATTTGTTACGCGCCGGCTTAACAAAAAAAGAAATCATTTTCATTAGATGAAGAAAAATGTTACGCCGGCTTAACAAATTCTCAAATCCAAGTTGTATTACAGCACAAAATTTCAAACTGTAAGTTAATTTGTTACGCCAGCTTAACAAAATCAAAAAAATCATTTTTCATTAGATGAGAAAAATGTTACGCCAGCTTAACAAATTCTCAAATCCAAGTGGAATTACAGCACAAAATTTCAAACTGTAAGTTAAATTGTTACGCCAGCTTAACAAAATCAAAAAAAATCATTTTCATTAGATGAAGGAAAATGTTACGCCAGCTTAACAAAATATTTCAAATCCAAGTGGAAATTCACTTACATTACATGAAGAGAAATGTTATTGCCGGCTTAACAATTTCTCATATACAAGTATTTGACTAAGAAGATCAAGAAAATTGTTATGCCGGCTTAACAAAATTAAAATTAATTTTCATTACATGAAGGAAAAATGTTATGCCGGCTTAACGAATTCTCATATCCAAGTATTTGACAAAAAAAATTTCAAACTATCAAATAAATTGTTAGGCCAGCTTAACAAAATTAAAATTCATTTTCATTACATGAAGAAAAATGTTACGCCGGCTTAACAATTTGTCATTTACAGGTATTTGACGAAGAAAATTTTGAAACCTTCAGTTCAATTGTTACGCCCAGCTTAACAAAATTAAAATTAATTTTCATTACGTGAAGAAAAATGTTATGCCGGCTTAACAATTTCTCATATCCAACTATTTGACTAAGGAAATTTTAAACTATCAGATCAATTGTTATGCCGGCTTAACAAAAATTTGAAATTTCACTTACATTATGTGAAGAGAAATGTTACGCCGGCTTAACAATTTCTCATATCCAAGTATTTGACAAAAAAAGTTTCAAACTATCAGTTTAATTGTTATGCCGGCTTAACAAATTTGAAATTCACTTACATTACGTGAAGAGAAATGTTACGCCGGCTTAACAATTTCTCATATCCAAAGTATTTGACAAAGAAATTTCAAACTATCTGTCAAATTGTTATGCCGGCTTAACAAATTTGAAATTCACTTACATTATGTGAAGAGAAATGTTAAGCCTGCTTAACAATTTCTCATATCCAAGTATTTGACAAAGAAAATTTCAAACTATCAAATAAATTGTTATACCAGCTTTACAAACTTGAAATTCATATTCATAAGATGAAGAAAAATGTTATGCCGGCTAAACAGTTTCTCAATTTAAGTAGAAATATAGCAGATTTCAAATTAACTAATAAATTGTTCTGCAAGCTTAACAAAATTAAAATTCATTTTTGATAAGAACAAGAAAATTGTTATGCTGGCTTAACAAATTTGAAATTCACTTACATTCCATGAAAGAAAAAATGTTCCGCCAGCTTAACAATTTCTCAAAATCTAAGCAGAATTCAATACAAAATTCATTACTATTACTTAAATTGTTATGCCAGCTTACCAAATGTGTAATTTATTTTCATACGATGAAGAAAATGTTATGCCGGCTAAACAATTGCTGAATTTAAGTAGAAATATAGCAAAAACTTTCAATTAACAGATAAAACTGTTATGCTGGCTCAATTACCACAATTAAAATTCAATTTCATTAAATCAATAAAAATGTTACGCCTGCTTAACAATTCAAAACAATGCAGAATTCAACACAAAATTTCAAACTATCAGTTAAATTGTTATGCAAGCTTAACAAACGTGGAAATTTATTTTTCATAAGATGAAAAGAAAAAGTTATGCCAGCTTAACAATTTCTCAAATTTAAGTAGAAATAAGCAAAGTCTTTCAGATTAACAGATAAATTCTTCATATCCAAGTATATTTCAAATGAAAATTTCTAACTGATTATTTGTTATGCCAGCTCAAAAAGTAGAATTACAGCACAACAATTTTAACTATCAAATACATTGTTATGCCAGCTAAACAGTTTAAATTCATTTTCAATCATTGAACGAAAATGTTGCACCAGCTTAACAGTTTCTCATATCCAAGAAATTATATTTCCGCAAATTCTGAAAAATTTTAAACTCTAGAAAAAACAAGTTTATTTTTTAAAACAGTATCCCCCCTATGGGCCCCAATTATTTATGTGATTTTTTAAATTTGACTGACTTTTGACCTATTTAAAAAAAAATCAAAAAGGGTTATAGGGTTAAATTAGTCCAAATTTAATAATATTGTCACCGCATTGTTTGTGAAAGCAATTTATGACAAAAAAAATTAAAATTTATCAAATAATTTCCCATAATTTTTTAAATATGTGGGCCCATTAATGACACCCCAAGTTTTTATATTTTTAAGCCCTTTCAAATTCTTTTACAAAATGCATTTTTTAGTTTTATAAAGATATAACCAAGGCAACTTGAGTTTTTTGGGGTTTTTGGGTCAAAAACCAATTTTTAGTACAAATGTCCTATGACCTGCCCCCCCTGCCCCCAAAATAAAATTTGGGGGTAAACCACGGGCCAAGACCAAGCCCCTTTACAAAGTTTGGGCCACCCCAAGTTTTGGGCCTTGTAATTTTTGATAAAAAAACCGTTTTGACATATAGGTTAATTTTGGACCTTGCCCCTTTTCCCCCTTTTCCCCCAAATCAAAGGGGGGTATCTATGGCCCATGCCCAATTCATAACCAATTTTGAATTTTCCTGGGCCCAAAGGTTCTTAAAAAATTGACGGTAACCTTTTTTACATAAAAGGTCATTGTGCCCTTTTGACCTGCCCCCAAAATAAATGGGGGTTCATCAAAATGGTTGAATAATCAATCTTTAAAAAAATTTGGGAAGTTTGGGCCCAAAAGGGTTCTTTATTATCTCAAAAACCAAATTGGTTATGGACTGACGACAGACAAAATGCAAAGCAATATACCCCCTCTTCTTTCAAGTGGGGGCATAATTATTAAGCCGGCTTTAACAAAATTGAAATTCATTTTTTATTAGATGATGAAACAATGGCACACTGGCTAAACTTTTTCTCAAATCGAAGTAGAAAAACAAAACAAATTTCAAACTATCAGATAAATTGAAATTTATTTTAATTAATAAGAAAAATGTTACTTCTCATATCGAAGAAATATTTCAAATGAAAAAATCACACTGACAGATAAAATGTTAAAGAAGAAAAGATGTTATGCTGGCCTTAACAATTTTCTCACACTTCTTAGAGTTCAACAATAACCCAACAGTCAAATTGTTATGCCGGTTCAAGGTTAATAGATGCCACATTTGGCGCGTAAAAGAATCGTTATAATATTACAATAAGATAAAACGTCTTTTACTGTTTTACACACCAAAAATATGTGTCATATGTATATAATAATAATATATAATAAATTTTCAAAAAACTTAGATATAATTGTTATGCCCACTCAACATCATGTGACTAAGAAATCAAAATAGTTTGTCTGACCTCAACAATTTTAATACCTCAGTAATGACATTAAATCTAAAAACAATCACTTTCTTAATTGTTAAATGCCGCTCATTGTTACAGCAAAATAAACCAAATTTCATTCAATGAAAAAATGTAATGTTGGCTAAAAAAATTCTCAGAGCCTAAGAAATGTACAAATTTGAACATTTTGCAAACAATCAGATCAATAGTTATGTTGGCTTATCATTTAACAGAAAACTAACTAGTATAATATACTACTTAAGTTTTTTGACAGTTTTAACAGTGAATTTTAGTGTTATGTACTTATACTGTGTCTAAAAGCCGTGTAAAAATTCAAAAACTATATACTAGATTTTTAGCATTCTATGAACCTATTTAAAAAATATACATAAAAATAAATAATTTGGCAGTATTGAACAATTGCTTCAGGTTATGGGATGGCTTCCCACAAACATGCACACTTAAATTGTTGTGATCAAAAAGGAATGTATGAGCACCCTAATTATATCATCTTTCCAATATTAAAGATAATGGTCAATTTCAATAAACTAAAATTTCTTCCAGAAGGGAATGTTGGTGGTCACTCCGTCTTCAATTTCATACTGGACCCTGGCACCTGCATTACAAAAAAATAGCAGAGGTAAAATTAACAAAGAATATTTTTTTTGGCAAACTTCTTAAAAAATGCAGGTTTCTTCAGCTGCTTGACTAGAGGGAATAATTGAATTGTTAAAATAGGCAGTATTTCAAGAAATGATAAAAACAAACAGAATTTATTCTATCACATAATCCTTTAATGCAGAAGTGTAAAAAAACTTTTTAATAAAGTGATATTACAACATAAAGGTGAAAATTTAAAAGGGTTTGAAATGAATCTTTTTGTGTTACATAAATAGATTAAAGCATGTTAAATATTAAATGACTCTTTTTAAATGTTAACTGTTTTTTTGGACGTCATTGATAAAATAATTTTCAGTAGTTTTAAAATATTAAATTTAGTTTGGTTTCCTTTTATTAAAAAAAAAATTTATGCTGGATAAGCATAAGGCATATTGCGGGTATGCAAGTTTTAAAGTTCAAAACCCGGGCCCCTGAGCCCCTTTCCCCCGGGGTTACCCTATAGGGAAATTTAAAGGGCTCGTTAACAAAAAGAAATTTCAAAATTCTTTTGAAAAATTAAAATTGTTTTCCCAATTTTTAAAACTTCCCTATCTAGAAATGTTGGTTCTTAACACACAAAAAAGCTCAACTTTGCTCCTTTTTGCATATATAACTGAACCTTCATCATCGAAAATATTGTGACTCAAGGACATCTCTTCCATGCATGCCAGAACTATCTAAAAATAAAATATAATTGTTACAGCAACAAAAAAAACTTAAACTAAAGGATGTATTGTTACTTTACAAGCCTAAATATTTTATCAATCTTTAGGACATGAAGTATAAAGAAATGGTTTACAATTCAAATTTAAAATAAATCACTGGGAGATCTATGCATTCACTCTATAGCTATCATTGAATACTTTTTTGATTGAGATTATTATAAAAAGTAACAAAATAATTATTCTAATGATTTTTTTAAGAACTACATGATATTTCCGACAAATAAACAGTTTAAATTGATTAATTCATATTAGCAACAGTTGTGCCAGTACAGTTTTTTCTGTGTAACGGTTTTGTCAGAAAGAAAAAGCAGTCAGTTTTAAAAAGGGTCAATTTATAATCATTTCACGCTTACTCAGTACCATGATATGATTCAAATCAAAGCAGTCAGTTAAATGGGTCAAAATCATTCACGCTTACTCAGTACCATGATATGATTTAAATCAATCAATAGCAATGGCCAGCCGTATGGGCCCATATTACTAGCAAAAAGTTCTAGCCATAAGTCAGTCACGTATGACTAGCCTAAATGCACTGTTGAATCTTAAGTCTTACAGCATTTTTAAAAATAAATAAACAATTATTATAATGAATATTTGCAAGCTTGTTTTTCTAAACAAAAATATTATTGAATATCATAACTTTATTAGGTAAATAAATTTTTGGGGCGTTTGATGAGCCAAAGTTGTTTTTGTTTTTTACCCTGAAATCACAAATTTTTAATGATTAAAGTCTGTGCGAAAATACGAAGGAAAAAAACGGAAACATTATTATTAAATCATTTCTATAGATAATATGTCTTTATGGTGTTGCAGCGCAGCTGTTTGTTTTTTTTTTACAGTAAATCAGAAAAGGCAGACATCTGAAATCAAATTCCAACAACTGAGAATGGAATTTACCTAACACATTTTATAGAAATTTCAATTCAATTTAACATTCATGGTACATAGCATGGCCTAGTTACCAAAAGACACCCCAAGAGTACCCCCAATACACCCCTGGACTACCCCAAGACACTTTAACTGACATGTTTAATACTGTCTTAATTTTACAGGTTACTGTTGCGATTGCATATGTACACATTGAATTATCTCCCTTCTGACAGGGGATTTTCATTAAGTTTTCAAAATTTGGAAGTTAAGAGACTGCAAAATCTCTGATATTGGAAGTTACATTATATTGGTAAAGAAGAAAAAGTAATAGGTTTTGGAAGTCACAATCCAAAATCAAGGAGTAAATGACTCCCAAAACTTCCCTTAACGAAACCCTGTTCAGGAGAAAAGGAATATAACATGTACGTGCCAACAAAAAATTTACCTAAATGGCACTGATTATAAACTAGAACTCGGAGGTCGGATGTGTTGCCTTGTGAACAATATAGCTGTCACTTAGGCATTTTCTTCTGCAAAAACTGCTCCTACATTATGGACATGCATGTACCTTTAACTTTGGTGACATTTGAACTGATTGTAACAATGTTACATCAGGGTTAATAAAACTGTTATATTATGAAAAATAAGAATACCATGCAAAATTTTTAAATTGACAGATCAAATGGAGTACTCTGTGATGGATTCTTAACAATAAAAAAAAGCTAACATACCAAATTTAGAGTCAATCAAAATTAAAGTGACTAAGTTATGCACTGGAATTTTAGCCTATAAAGTAAGAAAATTAACAAAAAGTAATAATTCAAAAATTATGAAGTGCAGAGTACAAGTTCTTGTGCACTGCACTTCTTCTCAATGAGATCTATCATCCTATGAAGTTTCAAGTCCATAGCTTTTATAATTTATGAGAAATGGCCCGGAAAAAAATAAAGTATGAAAATTAATAAAGGGTAATAACTAAGAAATCATGAAGTACAGAGTACCTGTTTTGTGCAGTGCACTTCATCTCAATGATACCTATCATCCTATGAAGTTTCATATCCATAATTTTTATAGTTAAGGAGAAATGCCTCGGACAAAAATAAAAATATGAAAAGTTAACAAAGGGCAATAACTCAAAAAATAAGAAATGCAGAGTTTTCGGGGTTTTTTTGCCCGATTCCGGGCATTATAAAAAGCATGATTTCCCAATTTTTTAGTCCTGACTGACTTATGTCTGGGGCAAACTTAAAGGGAACGCGGGGTCCCTGCCCACAATAAGGTAAACCTTTTTTATTTCGCCTTTTTTAAGTTTCACAAAAACTGTTAAATTTTTTTAAATAAAAATTTTCAAGCTCCAAAGAAAAAATCTTATCCGAAATGTTGCCAAATTTTTTTTAATGAGTTATTTGTAAGATATTTTAAAAAATGTTTTTTCTCAAAAAATGTTTAAAACAATGAAAAAAGCCAAAGGGGGGGTTTTGAATTCTTTTTTATGCCCCTTTCCCCCTTTTTAAGTGAAAATTTTTATTTCCTGAATTTTTAAACGATATTTTTTTTCCCTTGTAAAATTAAATTTTTATTTCAAACTGCCTCACATCATTTGATTAACATAGTCTTATTGTGTCAGTAAAGATGATTTATATCAAACTATTTTTTTTCCTATAAAGACTTAATCAATAAGTATTTTAATGATGAAAAAAGTCCATGCATAATTGATAATATTTGATGTATATAATTGCATTTTTAGGGGAAAATATACTTATTTTGGGCTAGGAGATACAGCCTTTATTCCGCTGTAAAATATATTGACCTATTCGAAAACCTAGCAGCTACGGTAAACACCATTTTCCGGTAGGTTACCGATTTAGCTTTTGGGAATTACACCAAATGAAACTACATAACATAATTACTAGATCTACATGATATTTCTAGTTTTCTATCATTATTTTACTGTTTAAAGGTAAAAAAAATTGATGTGTTTGAAAATTATCAATAATCCTGTAATGTAACTATTGCAATTTTATCAAAAAATAAATTGTTTATAATGAAATTCAATAAAATTAAAGCAGTCGTAGTGGCATCTCCCATTATAGAGATATTTTCTGTGTAAACTTGTGTATTTACTTTAAGACCTGAAAGATCTATCCGATATCTTGTCATAATATAAATGAACGAATATCATCCGTAAAATTATTTAGAAAAAAATATATATATTAATTTTCATTCTTTGTGAAAATGTCAATTAAGATATCTAAGTTTTATCATTGCATCTTTTTGTTAGGCCTATTTGAAAAATGCTGTACTTAAAGACATACATGTGAACTCTCCCACTTTAAGCGGGAGACTCCCACTTTCTGCTGCCTTACTTTCAAAGATTTTTCTTAAAATAAGGGGTATTTTCACAAATTAAGAAATCTCCCTCTTTTTTTTTATTTGTTTGGGTCGTCAGACCAAACAAATAATGGTAGCGAAATTTCAGAGCCTAATGTTGTTAATTGCAAAGGTTTGGACTTTACACCTCCTGGATGTGTAAAGTCCTGAAATCATTGCAAATGCCTAAAGTAGTCCACTTTTTTAAGCGGTTACTTCCCTTTATATGTACACTAACGCCGAAAAATTCAGGGGAGATCAATGCATAAAGATTGTCAAATGACACAGACAGGCGCATTAATTTTCAAGCAAAGTAGTTCCCGAATGGTCGAAGATTTCTAATATTGTTTCATTCTTTATAGATATACATGCTTACAGTAAGCTCCATGATTATTTACATCGGTGTTAAACAACAGGTTTTAGCGTCGAAATAATAAGAACTACAAACCCTTATTTAGAATAATATGGTTTTCTTCAGGCCGTTAAAATATAACTTCACCGTGGCCGAGGAGTTTGCACGCTCGCTTATGAATCGAGAGGTCTGGAGTTCAAATCCCAGTTGAGGCAACTCATTTTTTTTTTAATTGTTTAAGTCAAATAAACATTGAATTGACTATCAGTGTTGCAATTAGTCATATAGCCAATATTTACTACAGTTAAAACACTGGAAAGCATTGGTGGCACTGTACAAAAGCAAATTGGCTTATAATCTCACAACCTTCACCTTTCTGACATTCTGAGACCCAAACAAATCCAGCGCCTTCAGTGCTTTGATTAATATAATGTCAGAACTTTCTTCTTTGTTTATAGAAAAATCTAAAATCTCCCTTTTTTTGAAGAAAAATCTACTGTATAATTAAATTGGCACTAATAAGTCTCTTTATTTTTCTTATTACCTCAAGGTTTAAATTCTATTATTTTTAATGTCTTATCCTGTATCCTATATCTGTTTCAATTCTTTAACCTCAAAGCTAGCTTAAGGTCTTCAGCGTACCCGTTTATATATATGACATGACGTGAACTTTAATGCCGCATCTGATGAAAAACAAAAATGTTAAAAAGCGGCTTATAAAGTTTTGGAAGCCAGAACTACCTCAAAGCCTTTTCCTTACTTTTCGCAGATCTTATATTACATAAAAACGTGGTACATCCAACAAATTTTGCAAAAAGCTTCCACTTACCTTTATTGCAGTCTACTGTATACTGAACTGAGTTCAACTGTACTGTAGATCTACTGTTGTTGTTAATTTTGTTTCTATCTTCAAAGACCTAACATTCCATTTTGCCATGACCACAACATTGCGGCGAATTTTATACACATCGTCCATTTTTTATAACACGAAGCCTAATTATACAAATGATAACACGCTGATGCTGGTGGTCGATAAGTCCATTCATTTTGAAGGGTGTGTTTATCTAAAATTGCGTGTTTGCATGTAGTTTCATATTTAAATCTCTATCTGTATTTTCTACTGTATCTTTTACAATTTTCGAATTTCAATATTTCAATATCAGACTTAAATCAGTTAACCAGCACATGGAAGCGCGCTATGAAATACGCCCCTTGTATTTTAAATCCACTCGTCCGTGTAATTAGCATCTTCGTGTGTCGCAATCGTTAATCGGGTGACTCTACATGACACTTATGATGTTGATGTGTAGGTACCTGCTCCTGTTTATTGGAATATTGGTAAGTTCATAATTCTTAAATACGATGGTGATTAATTTTTTAATTTAGTTTAGAGTTAGATATTTCTTGTTACATTTATTAAAATATAAGAAGATTTGGTGTTCAAACATACTGGACTATTTTGCATATTTTATACGGAATGTGAACATTTAGAAATTTTTCAATTATAATTTTAAACTTCCCGTTTTGGCGATTTTTGAAATTTTTCATTATTTTGTGCAAAACCCAAATTTGAATTAAATGAGTTTTATTTCCAAAAACCCCTTAAACATAATCCCCCTTTGGGTTTAAAAAAAATAGTGATCGAAATCCCCCCAACAGAAATGCCGGGTGTTCAAATCCCCCTTTAAAGGATTGTCAAAAAACCCCCTTTGGGAAAAATGAGGGGGAGGGGGAAAATCCCTTTAAATTTTGAAAAACAACCCCCTTTACTCAAAATTCTTTTTCCTTTGATCTTTTGTCACTCCAGCTAAACTATTGTGTTACACCTAGAAATAGAACATAAGTTAGCATGCTGAAATTAATATTTACCTATTATAATTCAGATTTATGCATACTTTTATTATGATGTGCTTTATGTCTCCATTAATATTTTCATGTAATCTCTTTTGCTTTACTTAAAAAGAGTGCTATACAAAGGTTAAAAAAAATAATAAGACGAAAAAAAATTTTCTTTGTGTAGGCATAACCTTCATACAGAAGCTTACGAGAACCTTTGTTACTTGTAATGAATTCCATTTTGGGTATTCATGTCTATTGCAGAGAGCCATCATATTATATACCCAACAAAATAACAGTTTGCAGTTAAGTAAAACAAAGATGAAGTAATTTTAGATAGCAAACTGCAATTAATAGCCTCATTTTAAGTTATTATCTGGAAAGATCTAAAGCTAGTGTGCAACAAATTTGCCTTTAAAGGTGTTTATCATTGCAAAGATTAATTGATTGTTTGTTACATATAACTATAATTGCAATGATTAATTATAATCAACTATCATTTATTTGTTTGTATTTTACAATTTTCTCAGCAATAATAACATCAATAAAGGGTGTCATTATTAACTGGCTGTGACAAACATACACCTTTTAATTGTTTGTATGCTTTTCTCTTTTTTTTCAGCAATTCTTGAAGCAGTTGGTTCTTAAATTCATTGAACTAAAAAGAAAAATAAGAAAATAAATTTCCCAACCATTTCACATTATTTGAGGGATTTTTGACTACCCACTGAGGGGATTATGACCACCCCTTTATTTTTGCCAAGGGGATTATGATAACCCTGTCATTTCTGTTGAGGGGATTTCGATCACTATGTCGTTTATCAACCAAGGGGATTATGATCAAGGGGATTTTGAGCGTCTCCCGAATTAAATGGTTGTGGAAGTATAAATAATAGATCTATCCACAAATGTTATAAAAATAAAATTTTAGACCTGAGTTGCTACTGTATGGGTTAGTCCAACTAATTAGACTTGTCAAAGAGACACCGAGATAATTTTGGACGGGCGCTGTCTTTTTCCTTTTGACAGTAAGAAAAAAAATTCTGTAAAATGGGTCAAACCGTTCACGCCGAATTAATTAGGCTACTGTATGGGTGTGAAGTGTGTATAGTATTTAACCTGTCTAATTATCTAGGCCAAGATTTATAGCCCCTACCCTACAGTATAGTATGTGGGTTATAATCTTTTTTCTTCTTTTGTTGTTTAAATTTCTAAAAAAAAAGTTGATGAAAAATATAAATACAGAGTTGGAAATGAAATAGCTGAACCCCCTGACTATTGAATGTAACATTTTCTCAGCTTTTAGATACAGAAAAAAAAGAGTAATATCAAATATAATTAAATTTATTATATTCTGAGATAGAAATATTGATGAAGTAAAATTTCAGTAAAAGGCGTGTCATTTTTTTCAATATTTAAAAAACATTTACAGCTATTAAGTAGCAATCTTTAAGATCGTTTAGAAAATTAAAAAAAGTAATAAAGGAATTCATCTGACTCAACAAATGGATTTTGTTACAGAAATTATATATAGTAATACTGGTCAGGGACCATCAACCGGACACTTTTTTGAACATTTTTCTATACAAATTTCGTAATTTTAAAGCTAAAGGTACGAAAATTTGACACAGTACTGAGTGAGCTAGGTTCTTCTCCTAACTAACAAACTAGTTTGTTTAGTTCTGATTATGTTGACACTTATATCCGAGGCCCGTCAAGGAGGGTATCAAAATTACCTAAATTGTACATACTACAGTACCATGTGTCCGGACAGATATGTAATAATGTTGATTTAATTCAGATAAAAGCTTTGGTGTTCTTTTTTTAATTTTTAACATGACACACAATATTTCAGCAGCAAATGCTGAAGTTTTGGATATTCTATTGTTTACTTTGCAAATAATTATTGCTGTTATATGAGGTCAGGCATTGCTTTCTTGACCCCCAAATTTCAATGTCAACATTCTTGAAATAGACATTAAAATATTACCATTTACGGAGGTTGAAATAAATTTATTTACCTAATTATAGAAGAAACATACATTTATTGTTGATAAAAAAGTGACTGACAACCACTGAACAAAGAAAATTCTAAATCAAGCATTTTCGGGGCCGTCCGGGTTTGGTGGTTGTCCGGTTTTGGTGGTCCCCAACCAGTAGTGATTAGGAAATCAGCTTTGGACACTGTCAATTAGTAAGATTATCAAACAATACCCCCTGTGGCCCCATTATAAAACAGTGTGATATATACATGTATATCTTAAACTTAAGATCCTTATCAAAAAAGTAATTGGATATAATTATGCATACCCTTAAAGGGGTGTTTAAAGGGACTCCACTGAGGTTTTTTACATGATGGGACTGAAAATATTTTTCCAGATAAATGTACCATTTGATGTAGGTTTAGTCACCATGCACTAATCTTTGTGCAAAATTTTAGGTCATTTGCGCACCTCGTTTTTCCAGAATATATTTTGAAATTGTAAAAAAAGGACTCAAAATGATGCACGTTTAAATGCTTTTCACTAAAATCTAAGAAAAGCATAAAAATACTATTTTTAATTTATTTCAAATTATATTTCTTAACTATCTTTGCACATATTTCTGTTTAAAGTGCCCCAACTCATTCATGTAAGAAATTCAAATGTTATGTTTGTAGGCTATTAAACCCCAGTGAAGTCCCTTTAAGCAAACACAAATAGTGCCACTATGAATGGGATATTTGCAGGAAATAGGAGGTGGAGGGCAGGGGGACTAGATAATTTTTAGCTTAAGGGTTTTTACCCTGGAATGTATCAACAATTTTAGGGGAAAATGCAATAACTTAAAGGGGCATTACAAGGTGATTAATGAGTCAGTCAGTGTTAAATGAATCTTTTAGAAATTTATGAGATTTCATAAGAAACTAAGCTCTTATATAATATTGATAATTTACAAAACTTACCTGAACACAAAATGCTCAGAGGCAGGTTTTTGTGATGGCAATAGTCCATCATTACAAAATTCATTTTACTCTTTACTTCATAGAAATGTGATTTGCGATATTTATACATGTATTCATTCTCAGTTACTGTAACATAAAGGTGTGACGTAAGCGAGCAATGGCGGTGAGGTCTCGATAAACACCCGCTAAAGAAAAAACTGGATTTAAAACATTTCCAATGACATTCAGACCTGGATTTATGTTACAATAGTTATTGAAATGTTGTTAGAGTTGGGTATCATACATGGGTCGTGGAAAAAAGCACAGGGATAGACAAAAACGCAAGAAAAGCAGTGACTCTGATAGTGATAACAGGTCAACAAAATTGTTCAAATATGGCGGACTATTGACAAGCGAAGTTCTCGGCGCAGCAAATAGTGTTTTATATGACAGTTGTATTGAAAGTAATTTGGAATACAGTGAGTGTGAGGATACAGTGTTCGATTCTATGGAAACCAGAAGACAAACTCCTAGCAGCAAATCATCGAAGGGCGCCGACGGTATAAATATGGCGGGAGCCAATACTTCGACCCCAGGTAGCATTTCTCAACAATCTATCATGACAGAAAAAGAACAATTAGCATTTTTAGTTAATACTGTGACTAAGATAAAAGAGGGCCAGGACTCTATGATGGCTTTATTTGAAACTAAATTGGACAATTTGAAAATAGAGCTGACCTCAACTATCAACTCCAAAATGCAAACATTAAAACGAGAGCTGACTGAAAACATCGCTCAAGAAACTCGCCGCGTAGATGGTGTATTGACAACAATTCAGCACATGCAATCTAGATTAGATACCCTTGAGCAACAAGGATCAAATTTATTGAACAGTGGCGGATTATCTGACCAACCCACCGTTAATCATGGTAATCCTTTGCATGACCCAAATCGCACTCTCACGGCCAGTGGTATTCAGGTCACGGTCAATGAAAACTTAATTCAGAAAGCTCAAGAACTAGTAAATTCGCTGGGAGAAGAGGTTAAGTCCCAAGTCACCGTTACCGACGCCATCCGTCTGCCGGCAAAATTTCATGACAAACCGCCAATTTTGAAATTCAGCGTGGGTTCATTGGAACAAAAGGTACTGTTCCTAAGACATAAACCACAATTAAGATTCATAACACAGTATAAAAATGTACAGGTTCGCAGCAGCAAATCGAGAATTGAGCGAATCATAGAGTTGAACGCACGTGCAGTCCTGCGAAATTTACCGGAAGGACGTTCGTTGCGCATAGACGCTAGCGGTCGCATAAAACAGCGTGTTCAACAACAGGCAACCCCGACTCAACAAGACTCGCAGGAACCATCACAGTTCAACAGAGGCCAGGCACCGGAAGCTGGTCACTAGGATGCACCCCGACCCAAGTCTATAAGTCTTGCCCATCTCAATGTGTGTGGCTGGACTACTGACAATAATGAATTGCGGATTAATTTAGTGAATGGTTTGAATAGCAATATAATTTCATTATGTGAAACGCATCTAGGTGGAAATGATGTATTACTCGTGCCAGGTTACACGTGGATTGGGTACAATAGACAAGATATACATGTCAATGCACCAAAGCCGTCGGGAGGTGTAGGCCTTTTGGTTAAATCATGGCTTTATGAGGAATATGAAATTTCTGTTATAGAAAAATCGCTTGACGGAATACTCGGCGTAAAATTTGTTCACAAAAATACAGACTACGATTTTATAGTATTTTCGTGTTATTTGCCACCAGAAAACTCTACTCGTTGTCGTGATGCCCAAAGTTTTTACGCTCACTTATTATCTCAAATATATATTAATAGTGAAAGTGACGGTATATTCCTAGCAGCAGATTTCAACGCACGAATCGGTTCATTATCGGATATTATCGGAAATTTTGACAGTATCCCACCTAGGCACGTCTTGGACAAATCAGTCAACCAACATGGTTGAATTTTTGAACGATGCGAAATTTTGTGTCTTAAACGGTCAATGTTCGGATCAGTACCATGATAACAATTGGACCTCGATTTCTCGTAAGGGTAGAGCGGTAGTTGACTATATATGTGTTCCACACGACCAATTCACGCAGTGTATCTCATTTATGGTTTTATCAATGCAAACAGTTGTAGATAATTGCGGATTACACGAGCTATTGGGTGAAAGATCAAGATTACCTGATCACTCGGCAATTATAACGGAATTTAACACGGTACATTTCGCACAATATGGGTCAACAAACGTCTGCGGGTCAGGAGATCAGACGACAACGGTACAAGGTGAGAACTGTTCCAGACGACTTTATGGATAGTGATATCGCGAGACTAGCAATTATAGACTGTATTTCAAATATTGAAAGTTGCCGAGAAACGCAGTGTGATATGGACGCAATTTATAGTAACCTTTTGTGAAGCCATAACCGGCGAAATGAACAGAAAATTGCCAAAATATGAATCTCGGTCAACTAATAAACGTCACAAAACTAGAAAGCCGTACTGGAATGACACTTTATCAGAACAGTGGCAACGGTTACGTCAGCGGGAACGTGAGTTTCTAAAATGTTGTAATAACCATCGAGTCAAAACAGCGTTGAGGCGTGAATACATACATGCAAGGGACAGTTTCGATAAATCGTTGCGGCAAGCAGAACGCGCGTACAGGAAAGAAAAATCGATTGAAATAGAAACTATATCGACAAATAATCCCAACGAATTCTGGGATAAGATAAACAACCCAAACCAAAATGCATGCCTGCGACAAGCTTGCCGCAAGCTTGTCACAAGCTTGCCGCAAGCTTACAGCTTAAATACAAGGTTGCTGCATGCTTGCAACAAGCTTGCGCAAGCTTGCGATGACTTTTGAAATATATTGCAAGCTTGTTTAAAATTCATGCAAGCTTGCAAACATTTGATGTAAGCTTGCAATGCCGCAAGCTTGCAATTAGTAGACACTTAGAAAATTTTTGTACAAATCTACACTTAGAAATTTCTTGTTAAAGTAATTGAAACACTTAGAAAATTTTTGTCAAAAGTGTACACATTAAAAAAAAAAATTCCAAAAAATGATAGTATCAGTGATAATTAACTAGTTTTAAACTAGATTACCACGCTAAAGTTTATTATTAGTTATTAGTTATTTTATATATTCAGCTCAGTATTGTAAATTTACGAAGAAAATATAAAATCATCATCTATTTTAATGCAAGTTACTGTAAATGATTTGAAATTTGACACTTTATACATTTCATGTAGTTGGAAAAGGGTATCTCAGAAAAAATGTCTGTGCAAAAGAAGTAAATGAATTGATTGTTAAATACGTATTATTATTTCAATAAATCTACATGAAGTTATGTACAATGAAATAATATCCATTTAATTACAGGCTTTAAGTTTAACTATAAATTAATTAAAGTCTGTGATTCAATCATTCAGACACTATAATAATCAAGATGGGATTGCATTGCTTGCCATTTTTAAATTCTAAGAATTCATGTTTTTGGATAACAATAAATAAATAAATAAACAAAACAAAAACAGTGCATGAAATAATCTCATATATATTCTATATTAAATTAATCAATATATATTGCTTTTATTTAGGAAAATAAATACTACATCCACTGAGATTTTATGCTACATACATCAGAGCCTTGATGAAATTCATTGACCATCTGTGCATGACTAATTTACTCCCTGGTCATTCCGACAGATCAGGCTGTTCCATGTGATTATTTTGGGGAGAGATAACATTATAAATTTCATATGCAGAATTTGTCTAGAAGGACATTGCAATCTTTTTGTACAAAAATTTGTAATGATTTTTAAAATCTATATATCTATTAGCTATTTGATATTTTCTTTTACGCTCAAAGAATGAAAGTTAAAATGATGAGTAGATTAACCCTGCTTTACATAATGATAGACCTGTCCAGTTTTACAGTAACTGTTGTAAAATTTGAATTCTAAGATATCTGGGTCAGCAAAGAGAGCAGAGGATGTACTTGATATTTTAGCAGTTTTGGAGATATTGTTTTGTTTAACATTTAAAGTGTTTAAGTATTGGTATGATAACAATCAGAATCACCTGGAACAAGGAGATATACAACAGAATCAGGTATTTATAAACCTTAAGTTACATTAATGCAGAAACAGGTTATATATCAAATTATTAACATTTGTAACAAGAGCTCAAGGCTGTTTTTATATTTTCAACTTCATGCATTTGTTTTTCTGATAATTCTTTTTAATCTATACATGTATAATCTGTAAAATATAAATTATTCAATGATTTCTTTTTAATGATTGTTTATATTGTTTAAATGGCATGTTAGTAGATCTTTTTCATTTCCTGCAAATTAAACAAATTAAATCAATTTGATTAAATAGGACTAAATGGTACAAATAATAGTTTAGTTGTACAGCTGAACAGGGTCAATCATAATCATTTGTTATTTTACATGTATGTGTTGTGTTTTCAATGGAACAATCTTAAATTACATTATACATAAATAATTTGCAGGCTGGGACATAAGTGCTGACTGTGAGAAATAGCGGCAGTGTTTAATAATGATGTGCAGTATTAATCCTGAAAAGGTATATTATTAAATCTCAATACTTTTCTATTCCACATCTTTTCTTGAAAAAATACATACTGGGTAATAAATATTGTCACAAATTTACTTAATTCTCATACAGAGAAATTCTTAAACATTTGTGCACATTAAAATAAGATATACTGCATTGCTTTAGTATTTTTTGAAAATGCATAAGCATAGTTAATATTTAATAGTTAATACTGTTGAAACATTAGATTCGATGTTATTAAAAGATATGTAATATAACTGCATTTATGCAATAAAACATAGTTCATTACTGCATCTGTATTTAATTAATTATGAATTTTATCTTTAAAGGTCAGCACAACCATAAGAAGTTCTAGGAAACACTGGCAGAGGACTAAAAATGGACACCGATAAAAGAAATAGTAATTTAAATAATCAGAAACATTTAAAACAAATTTAAGATTGAATAGTTTGTCACTAACAGACTAAGAGCAAAATAATTGCTTAAAACAAAGTGTTGGATTCTAAGAAAACAAGAACCTACCAAAACCTGCAGCTAGAAAAAAACTGTTTGTGTTATAGTGAATGTAGGATGTTCTATTCTGTATTTGGACTAAAGGATATGTATTAAATTTTGTGAAAGAAATATGTGATCATGTTAAACTCATAAAAATTCTACCCCAAACATTCCTGTGCTGAATTCCATCCCAGAATTTTACATTTTAAGAACATTCAGGGATGCTGGAATTAGGCTGGATTTTTTCAATGTCATTCCATCAAGGCTGGACTATTTACCATGGTAATTGGAAGAAAACATTAGTATATGAAAAATTTAACATCAGTTTCTTTTTACAATTTATGATTAAATAAGTTTATCATGGTAAATAATGCCTTTTTCTTTTTGCATGTTATAAAGGATTCAGAGACTGTTATACGTAGCAGCTCCCTTTCCAAATAGGGTTTACAGTTTTTGCAAGCCTGCGATTAAGCTTGCGCAAGCTTATACATTAAGCTTGCGCAAGCTTATACATTAAGCTTGTAGTTATACATGCACAAGCTTGCGACTTAGCCTGTGCAGGCTTGCAGATAAACCTGCGCAAGCTTGCAAATAAGCTTGCGCAAGCTTACGATTAAGCTTGCGCAAGCTTGCGATTAAGCTTGCGCAAGCTTGCGATTAAGCTTGCGCAAGCTTAAATATTAACTAGTTTGCAGTCAGATTTTTTTTAAATAACTGATCGCAAGCTTGCTGCAAGGTTCCAATTACTAGCCAGTAGCAAGCTTGCAACTTAAGCTTGCAGCAAGCTTGTGACAAGCTTGCAATGTTAGCTTGCGATTTTGGTTTGGGAAGCTGGGTCCACGTAGTGATAAATCTATCCCGTGTGAAATTATAGACGAAAATGGTAACGTTGTGCGAAATGAAAACGAAGTTCTTGAAAAATGGAAGCGTGACTTTGAGAGTTTATACAACGGAACAGATAATAGCGAATTCGATAGTGAGCATTATAGACGGGCAAAGGTGCATAAATTACTATTAGAAAACAATATCAATGACCCTTTGTATACATCAAACGTAGCGCTTAACGGCAATATCACGTTAACGGAGATAAGTGACCTGGTAATGAAAGCTAAATCACGTTCTGCCTGCGGCTATGACGACATTCCATACTTTGTGCTTAAATGCCCCGTTATTATAGCAACATTGAGAGAACTGTTTCAATTAATGTTTGACACTGGCATTTTACCCTCAGTTTGGAGAAAGCTGATCATTTGCCCTATTCTGAAGGACCCTTTGTCAGATCCAATTATCCCCTTACACTACAGAGGAGTAAGTCTACTTTCATGCGTGAGCAAGCTCTACACTGGATTTATTAATAAGCGTTTGACTAGGTATTTGGACGAGAACGAAATCCTTGAAGACGAGCAAAACGGGTTTAGGCGTAATCGATCATGCGAAGACCACGTGTTCTCACTTAACGGCATCATACGTAACAATACAACGGTATTTACAGCGTTTATTGATCTACGTAAATGCTTTGATTTCATCGATATCGACATGTTGTTATACAAATTGTTGCTAAACGGCATTGACGGTAAAATATATACATCAATAAAGAGCATTTACAAACATTCCACTGCTAGTGTACGCTTAAATAACATGCTAACGGACTGGTTCACGTGTCTTACCGGCGTAAAACAGGGTGATACGGCGTCGCCGACGCTATTCTCAATATTTGCCAATGACCTTGTAAAAGAAGTGAATGACCTTGACCTTGGTTTTGAACTTAATGGTAAAAAGGTTTCAATGCTGTTGTATGCAGATGATATCGTTTGTATAGCTAAGACAGAGGAAGATCTACAACGTATTTTAGACACGTTACGTGATTGGTGTAGACGTTGGCGCGTACTCATTAACACTGAAAAATCTAAGTGTGTTCACTTCCGCCGAGGCCGCGCTGCATGCACAGACTTTTCATTCAGGATTGGTGAAAACGTGTTAGAGCTTGTAGATAGTTACAAATATCTTGGTGTAACTTTCCATTGCAAGGGAGACTTCTCATCAAATGCCGACATTCTCGCAAAAAGCGCTGGAAGGGCCCTTGGCAAAATTATTGCAAAGGTTCGAGACCTAAAGCACTTTGGTTTTAATACATTTGAAAAACTATTTGATTCATGCGTTGTGCCAATTATGGATTATTTTTTAGTGTGTGTGGGGTTACAGAAAATACCAAGTTATGGACAATGTGCAGCATCGTGCGATCAGGTACTATCTTGGTGTCCACAGATTTGCACCTATACTTGCAATTACTGGTGACATTGGATGGGTTCCCACCAACTACAGGCGATGGTTAAACATGTTACGAATGTGGAATAGGCTCGTATCGCTCGATGACAATAGAATAACAAAACAAGTCTTCAATGTGGACTATAGCCATTGTCAAAATAACTGGTGTAGCGAAGTGAAAGATATTATGTCGAAAATTGGAATGAATGATAACTTTATAAACCGCCAACCAATTAATTTAGCAACAGCTAAACATTCTATTATTGAACACCACAAAACTGACTGGGCTACAAAAGTAACCCAAGTTGCAAAACTGCGAACTTACATACAATTTAAAAGTGATTTTTGGTAAAGAATCTTATTTGGATCTTAACTTACCACGAAACGAGCGCTCTCTTCTCGCACAATTGCGGTGCGGTATCCTACCACTCCGTGTAGAAACCGGGCGGTATGTTGGTGAAACACCAGAACAGAGACTTTGCAAATTGTGTAATACTGGTTCCGTTGAAGATGAACTGCATTTTGTAATGAATTGTTCTTTATATCAAGACACTCGACATAATTATCTTAGTGAAATCCTTTTAAGTGACCAATATGTAGATATGAGAGACTGTGATAAATTTGTAAACATTGTAAAACATCACCCAAGAAGATTAGCAAAGTACTTGGTAGCCGCATATTTGAAACGTAGAAGCAATTTGTTCCAAAGATAAAGTAAACATTTATTTAAATAAATGTTTGATCCGCTCATATTTGACACTATTCGTACTATGATGAGATATGAAACTATTTTATCGTTAAAGCATACTTTAATAAATGTTCAATTTATGTGTATCTCGTATCACAGATGTAGTTTACAATTTGCATGTTTTCATTAGCCGTTTTCGTCAACCAGTACTTGATACAGTTGATATTGTTAAAGTATATCTGTTACTCAGAATCTTATTATTACTTTTTCATTGATATAAGCACGTTGTAATATTGTGCAGTATAATTATGTGTAACACCACTTTTATATTACACACTTACATGCTGGTAATGACTACTAGTCTACTAGAATGAAGTTACGTTAATCACATATTTAACATATTTGAATATTGTTTACTTTCCTAGTGTAGAACTTGAATTTTCGTTTCGTTTAAGAACTTCACTTATAAAACAAGTAATACAATACACACTTGCTCGATTCCATGTCCCGGCCTTGCTAGATTTGTTTTTCGTATAAGGCTGGTTATTGCATGAGATCGTATATCGGCGATGTATGTTTCTTGATTGAATCACATTTTGCTAGACAGTAATACCAGAATGACGTTAACGGGTTCTTAAATGATGTACATTTTTATATTATTGTATACTGTACTGATCTCAAGTAATACTAAGTAATTCTAAGTATCTAGATATGTACGTCAAAAGTATGCTTTCACTGTAAACATAATGTTACATTAATAATTGGTATTAAATCCTATAATTATTATACATAAATGAATAAAATTTCTAACTTGTACTGTTGTATACAGTATATTTACTATACTCATGACCATTGATTCGCTTATTGTTCTCATGTTTATTGTTTTGACAAGTATTATGTGACTTATAGGCCCGATGGGCCGGGTGCATGCCTTTATGTAACTGTTTATTGTCATCATTATTTATGTTTGCACATGTCACTTTAATAAAATATTTACTTACTTACTTACTTACTTACATAAAGTGTTACACTTACTTCATAATACTGGCAATATATTTAGCAGTGTCAGTGCATTTACCTGTAACTCACAGGACATTCTCTTACTTATAATTCATATTCACATTTTTATATTAAAATGACCCAAAACCCAACTGTTGTAAATATTAATCTTAATGATTTCTTAGACTGGGTTACTATAGATTTTCAGAAAATTAATCATACTGAATCTGGTTCAAAGGTCACAATTAGATTGAAATGGAAATTTATCACTGCTCAATATGTGTTATAGAGGTGTGACTTTTTACTCTCAATGATGACTATCAATGATAGACTGTGATGATTGAAAAAAAAACAAGGCAATTCCATTACTGGAAGTTTGGGATTTATTTATACTCCTTGTTTTTGACTTCCAAAGTGTAATGCTTTTCCTCTTTGCCAATATAATGTGACATCCTATGTCAGACATTTTCAATCTCTGACTTCCAAATTTTGGAACTTAATGGAAGCCCTGAAAAAAGATGCAACTTTGAACAGCTTCATATCTAGTGTGGGTGTCAGAGCCTTTTGATATAAAGCTCCATAAATAATTAGGATGATTATTTTTCTACATGAGTGATGACCATAGAAATATTTAATATTTTTCAGCTGAAGTATGCAAGAGCTTAAATTGAAGTCCAAAGCCACCAGTCTGTTAATTATTAAAAGTACACTGAAAGATACATTTGTTTGTGGTCTGGATTGTTTGAAAAACATGAACTTTAAGAGTGGGGAACTTTATTTTGGATAATTCAAAGGCATTCAGAATGCAGCTTATAAAATGCTAAATATTCCATTGATAACAGCTGGGTATGCTAAAGTTAGATAAATTTACAAGTGTTGAAAAAATGTTTTATGTTCTAAAGTGTTTTTATGAACAGTTTAATAATAAGAACACATTTTCACATACCCTTAAATTATCAAAAAAATGTTGCAACAATTCTGGAAAAAAATGGGACATATCAGATAAAACACTGCAAACTTTGAACTGGCTAGAAGATCATTCTACTAATCATGGTGACAGAATGCCTGATACAGCTAAAGTGGTGTTGCCATACAAGACAGTGAAAAGTGATGTGTATTTAAAGCACCTGGCAGAAACAAGACAATGTCCATTATATGAATTAATTCAGTCAGTAAGTCACAGTTTCTTTAGACCTTGAAAATATACATGTATGTATCACATGTTAAAATTTAAAAGGTAATTTTAAATGAAATGGATTTTTAATATGCCCCCTGGGCATAGTAATTATATAGTAATTGAACCATCCATCTGTCCAACAAAGTTAACCTAAAAAGGCAAGTTGGTTTTAATGTTTCTTAAGTTCTATTTGTACCAATAGATTCATAATTTACACACATACTAATCAATACAAATTTAATGATCTGGGCAAGTTATATAACAAAATATATAGATTAGAGAGCCAGGGTCCATGTCCAGATGGGAAACGGACAAAAGCCCTCCCGGACAAAAGCCCTCCCGTGAAAATGACAGGGAGGACAAAAGCCCTCCCATGAAAATGACAGGGCGAACAAAAGCCCTCCCGTGAAAATAACAGGGCGGACAAATTCATTATCATGGGAGGGCTTTTGTCTGCCTTGCCACTTTTTAATGGGAGGGCTTTTGTCCGGGAGGGCTTTTGTCCTACACTCTGTCCAGATTTCAGAGCAGTAAAATATTCTTTTATTTATGTTACTTTCATTTCTTAAGGTATCAACTTCAAACTCCAAATATATGTTTCTTATCATCAACCACATCTTATGTGACAAGGTTCATAACTCTGGATGCAATATGTTCAGATTTAATTAATTATCCCCTTGAATTTAGAATTTTCCTTAAAAAACTTCAGACTTCAATGTATGTTCCTTATCATCAACTACATCTTATATGACAAGGTTCATAACTCTGGAATGTTTTCAGAATTACCCCCCCCCCCCCATTGAACTTGGAATTTAAAAAATTAAATTAAAAATATTATTTTTTGCTCTTATATCTTTCTTTCTTAAGGGATCAACTTCAGACTTCAAATGTATGTAAATATCATCAACCACATCTTATGGGACATTAGGTTTTTTACTCTAGCATCTATATTGTAAGAATCATCTCCCCATGAACTTACATTTTTCCCTAAAAAATGTTATTTTTTTACTAAAAGTATAACTTAAGATATCTTCTTCAAACTTCAAATATAATTATGTTCCTTATAATTACCCACATAAAAATATTTATGCCAAATAATTTATGGCAAGGTTCATTACTCTAGCACACATTTTATTCAGACTAATTCATTCTTAAACTTGGAAATTATGCTCAAAATGTTATTTTTAGCTCACCTGTCACAAAGTGACAGGGTGAGCTTTTGTGATCGCTTTTCGTCCGGCCGTCGTCCGTCCGTCCGTCGTCCGTCCGTAAACTTTTGCTTTAAATGACATCTCCTCATAAACCACTGAGCCAATTTCATCCAAACTTCACAGGAATGTTCCTTTGGTGGTCACCTTTAAAAATTGTTCAAAGAATTTAATTCCATGCAGAACTCTGGTTGCCATGGCAACCGAAAGAAAAATCTTTAAATATCTTCTTTTAAACAACCCTAAGAGCTAGAGCTTAGATATTTGGCATGAAACATCTTCTAGTGAATGTCTACCAAGTTTGTTCAAATAAAAGCCCTGGGGTCAAAATTGGCCCCGCCCCAGGGGGTCATTGATTTTCCCTATATGCATATAGTAAAAACTTAAAAAATCTTCTTTTAAAGAACCGTAAGAGCTAGAGCTTAGATATTTGGCATGAAACATCTTCTAGTGAATGTCTACCAAGTTTGTTCAAATAAAAGCCCTGGGGTCAAAATTGGCCCCGCCCCAGGGGGTCATTGATTTTCCCTATATGCGTATAGTAAAAACTTAAAAAATCTTCTTTTAAAGAACCATAAGAGCTAGAGCTTAGATATTTGGCATGAAACATCTTCTAGTGAATGTCTACCAAGTTTGTTCAAATTAAAGCCCTGGGGTCAAAATTGACCCCGCCCCAGGGGGTCATAGATTTTCCCTATATGCATATAGTAAAAACTTAAAAAATCTTCTTTTAAAGAACCCAAAGAGCTAGAGCTAAGATATTTAGCATGAAACATCTTCTAATGAGTGTCTACCAAGTTTGTTCAAATAAAAGGCCTGGGGTCAAAATTGGCCCCGCCCCAGGGGGTCATTGATTTTCCCTATATGCATATAGTAAAAACTTAAAAAATCTTATTTTAAAGAACTCAAAGAGCTAGAGCTAAGATATTTAGCATGAAACATGTTCTAATGGGTGTCTACCAAGTATGTTCAAATAAAAGCCCTGGGGTCAAAACTGGCCCCGCCCGGGGGGGGGGTCATTGATTTTCCTTATAAGTGTAAAGCAAAAACTTAAAAATCTTCTTTGAAAAAACCCAAATAGCTAGAGTTTAGATATTAAGTTTGTTCAAATAAAAGCCCGGGGGTCAAAACTGGCCCTGCCCCAGGGGTGTCATTGTTTTTTACTATATGTGTATAGTAAAAACTTTAAAAATCTTCTTTTAAAAAACCCAATGAGCTAGAACTTAGATGTTTTCTTATGGGTGTCTACCAAGTCTGTTCAAATAAACAAATATAAACCCTTGGGTAAAAATTGGCCCGGGGGTCGGGGGGGCCTATATACAGGTGAGCGACCTCAGGGCAATCATGGCCCTCTTGTTACTATAACTTTTTCGTTTCTTATATACATATGTATGTACATGTACTTCAAACTTCAAATATTTGTTACTTATTATCGCCAACATCAAATTGTGTAACCAGATTCATAACTCTAGCATTAATATTTCAAAAATTATCCCCTCCCCCCTTTGAACTTGGAATTTTTAACTGGGTTGCACAGGTGCAAACCTGGGTTATAGTATGGTGACTGTCGGGCGGCAGGCGGGCGGGGAAAATCTTTTCATAACAGTTTTCTCAGCAGTCAGCAACTATTTATCACAGCCTATGATATTTGGCATACATCATTGCCACATGGTCACATACTGTGGGATTCGATTTCAGGTCTGTCTCTCATCATTTGAGTGGTGCTTTCTTGAAACTTATACATAAATACATTCATATCATAATTGATTTTTTGTCATAATAAGTTTTGTCTTTATTGAATTACTGCATCCAGTATTTAATTAGTCGAGCTTTGATGTCTCCTCCTTATACAGCCTTTGTATTTTTTTACCAATGTCACATATTTAGAAAAAGAATACATCAGGTACTGGTCCTTTAAGTTTGAGTGGACTTTGGGGCCACTGGGTTCAAGGTCATGCATAGATAATTGATAGATTTTCATTTGTAAGTTGAAATTTTTCAACTACATCAGATTCAGATAGCAATGACGACTAAAAATGATAAGGTGGACAAAAGCCCCCCATGAAATTTACACATAGGACAAAAGCCCCCCCATCAAAAATACAGGTAGGACAAAAGCCCCCCAATCTTTTTTCACATGCACAGGTGCTCAAATTCATCAAATTTCACACAAACTTTTAAATAAAAATGAAAAGAATTTGTTTTAATGTTTATTAATTTTATAATGTATATATTGAAGTGATAACAAAGTATATGATAACAGATGAAATAATGCATGCATGCGATACTGAATTCATAGCTTTTCATATACACAACAAGGGTCAGAAGAGTAGTAATGTTTAATCACTTTCGTAAATTTGTAAAGGGATCAAATTAATATCCTTAGCTTTATGTCACCTACATGTGATGTCCATACATATCTTTTAAACACATAAAAAACACAACTTTAATACACTATATGTAAATTTGATTGACCATGGGGGGGGGGGGCTTTTGTCCTACCTTTACTTTTTTATGGGGGGGGCTTTTGTCCTATGTGTAAATTTCATGGGGGGGGGGCTTTTGTCCACCTTGTCATTTTTAGATGGGGGGGCTTTCGTCCGGGGGGGCTTTTGTCCGTATCCCAGCAATGACATGCCTACTTATATTTTTCACTGAATCACACTACTCTATAAAGTTATATAACTGTGTTTGCAAAATACATTATCTGTCCATAATTGAGTGAATGGCTAAACATTTTTTTGAAAAAATGTTACTATATTACTGACAAATATCTGCAGGGGGTGGGGGCATTTGTGTTTATATTTTTACAAATGTTCTTGTTTAATATTAAAGAACAATTGTCAATACCATGACCTCATGGTCAATATTGACTTAAATGTGTTCACTTGATTTTACATTGAAGTTTATGTTTAATTATCTTTTATCTAAAAAGGATTAGAATTATATTTCTTTATTTGTTTATTTTTCATTGACTACATCTTTAGCCTATAAAATTTTGATGTTCAATAAATCCTTTGGCTTAATAATTCTACAGCTTACATAATGACAGGAGGCCTTTTCTAACAGATATGGTAGTCCCTCCCACTGTTCTTAAGCATAATGAATATCACCCTTAATTGGCACCCTTACTGTTTTGTAATATATCACACTTCCCAATACAGCTCCCAATATACAGCTCGTTAACTGCCAATAAGTGCCAGTCCCTTCTGTGTGTATATAGTTGGGATCCATAATCCCACTGTTTTATGAGGGGCTGGGATACATGATTTGTGTAAAGAAATTTATGTTTTTACAATTTTAACAATCCTGTTTTGACAGTTTGTTTCTTCTAGTTTTTTTAATAGCATTTATTTGTTGTGTGAAATATTATCTTAATAAACTTATAGGTCCACTTGATGTCAAAAAATAACATATAAAATGATATATATTTTATTTCAAAGTAAATAATGTTGTTTTCAGAGCAAAAAATATAGATTTTTTTTTCAAAATCAAGAAATCTGGTGTTCACAAAATTTTTAATAATAATTTCTATATAAATACATCATTTCACTCCATTTGTTCTGTTATTTCTTCATTTTTCATTGTAACTTTGGTGTTAAAGAGTAAAATTCCCTTTTCAGTTACAGTTAATGTGGGATTTAATAAGCACCTTATATAGGGGGACGGATGTTAAGGGACGGATGCTTCAGACTAGTGTAGGACTAAAGTCCCCCCCGGACGAAAGCCCCCACCCCTTCTAAAAAAAGCCCCCCCCCCATGAAATTTACACAAAGGACAAAAGCCCCCCCCCCCTAAAAAATACAGGTAGGACAAAAGCCACCCCCCCAGTCCAGCAAACAAAATCCCCCCTAAGGTTTATAGACCAGACTGATAACTATCTTTTTTCACACGCCCAGTGTTAGGGAACTTGGGTTATACTTCAAATAAATCTAGACAAGTATGCGCCTTCCACTTTTATTCCCTTGATAAGGGTTGATAAATGATTCTCTGAAAATATTCATTGATATTAATTTTGTACTGTACAATATATAATAAACATAAAAACATTCATATCATCAATGAATTATATACCAATTACACAATAAATCAAATTAGAACTTTTGTACCATTCAATTTAAATCTTAATGTAAATTATCTTTTAAAACAATTGCATTTGACTTGTCTCAATACATCAAGTTCCAGAATTAAACTGATGAGATTCTCAATAACAATGTTTCATGGACTGAGGGGGGGGGGGGGGCTTTTGTCCTACCTGTATTTTTGGTGGGGGGCATTTGTCCCATGTGTGTGTGTGGGGGGGGGGGCTTTTGTCCTACCTGTATTTTTGATGGGTGGGGGGGGGCTTTTGTCATTATACTAAAAGTCAGTTTGTCTTCAATTCTGTGCAGATTTCTTTCTATATTTGTCTGCCCAGACATACAGTGCCATCCCACTTTCACGCAATGAATAAAATTCATCAAACATATATCTGCCCACTTCTATGGATTATTTTTTATATAAATATAAACCCTTATATATAGAAAATTCAACTGTATGTCTGAATTATTCAAGAATTACAGAAGTTAGGATATGGTTGAATTAACTCTGCATGTATACTAGTACATGTAGTTAACAAGATTGTTACTTGTTACAAGCAATAGCAAAATGTCTAAAGTTATCCACATACATATTTATATCCTTGATGTTAAATCCATATGATGGTACATATAATTTGTAGCTATTCATATTCTCCAGCTTAGATTAAATGTAATTTATATATTTTTTTTTAATTATTTTCAGGTACATTTATCTTTTCTAATAGTTGGGCACACCCATGAGGATGTGGATGCAGCTTTTAGTAAAGTGGCCGATAAATTGCGAAAAACAGATGTTGAGACAGTTCAGAAATTTATAGATCTAGTTGATGGAAAGATGTTGGACAACATGTATGATGTAAAAAGCTGGCTCTCTCCAGAAATAAAATCGTTAACTGGTGTAAGTGGGCCCTTGCACTATAAATTTTGCAAAGCAGCAACAAAGACAGATGGTTTTTATAAAGGTGCCCAAAGTAATTCATGGATTCCAATGGAATATACTATACTTAAAACCATTCCAAAAAATAAGCCCAAAACTTTAGCCCCAGATTATTCCAACATAGACAAAGAGAGACAATTGAAACAAATTGAAAATATTTAACATATGTTTGAAAATCATGAAACATGGAGTATTTGGAGAACATTTTATGACAATATAAACAACAAGCCCAATACAGAAAAAACGAAATGGATTTTGGAGGAACTTCCCAGACAAACATATATTGAAGCCACAAACAGCATAACGATTTCAGAGGAGGTAGATAAACAGATTAACAAAGAAACAGTTGAGCCAAAGGTATCTTGGATATTTATTTATATTGCTTGACAAAAAGAAAAAAACGAATATTTCTAAATAGTAACAGATTACAGCTTAAAGGATTGAAGCAGATGATTCAAAATTCAAATTTCACCTTATACCTATGTAATTAATGTGTTCTGCTTAAGTCAGTGTGAGGGCCATGCATTTACCACTACAATCGATGAATGGGCTAAAACAAACCAAGCCTGCAACATTTTAGGTTTTGTTGTTTTGAGCATTCTTTAAGAATTCAATATTTTCTCTATTGATTATTGAGATTTTGCTATATTGCTTTATAGTTTTTCCTTAAAGTTTTGTTGTACAGATAGGGACCTTAATTTTAAGAAATATAATATGAATTGTGACACAAAATTTAAAAAAAATTTTTTTAGTAACATTCAAACGTTTATATGTAGTCTTATTTTAATTTCGGAACTAACATCTAATAGTCTTATTTTGAATTTGGAACTTACAACATCTATAGTATTTAAAAACTTACAACTTAACAGTAACTTAAGAAAATTCAGGTGAAAGCTGTATTGAGATATTTGTGGACATTATTATAAATAATATTTGATAAACTCTTTCCATCACAGTGAAAAATTAAAAAGAATTTACTTGAACTTGACATCTTGTGTTGTGTCATTTATGCATCATATAATTCTTTTAATGATTTTTAAAATGTGAAAGTTAATTGTTTGAATATTGAAATAATTAATGTTTTCATAATAAGTACTTTAAAAGCATTTTGACTAGGAAATGCTATGTTACATATAACAGAAAAGGATAACATAACTGTTCAGGAATTTCTTTTTTTTTATGAATATTTAGATAACCATAAAGAAACCTAGGCAACAGACACAATCAAGAATAATGTCAAATGAAAAAAGAAAGTCTATGCCGAAGAAAACCAATCAGAAAACCAGAAACAAAAGCGGAAAAACAGGTAACTTTCAGTAGCTTTATATATTTCATGAAGTCAGTACTCAGTTTACTAAAAAAAAAACAGTCACTAGGCTGAGGGTTTGAGCCGCACCAGCAACATCTGTTTTTTTATGTGATAAACCTGTCCATATTATATAGATATTCATTTCTGTTGATATGTTGATAAAAAAAACATGCAGAATATTTATTATAATCTACTCACACAAAAAACATATAAACACAGGTGCTTTAGAAACGTATAAAGAATTATGTAAAGTTCATTGGACTATGAAAAAAAATGTCAATTATTAGTAATTATCATGCTTATTGATGTTATTCGCTAGTCACGGCGTATACAAAAGCATTTACAGTTTGCGTTCATTGAATGACTTGGATTTTAGTTGCTTGGAGTATGTGTAATCCTTTGTTAAAAGTACTATAGCGATCAACTGCTACATTGATAAACAGCTGTTATGTTGTTATAATGAAAGCGATGTACAGTATGATACTGTTAAAGTAGCACGAAATAACTGTCATTTTTTGGTCCAGACGTCTGGATTTATGTAACGGTTATTTCGTGCTACTTTAACAGTATCATGTTATGTTGTTATAATGAAAGCTATGTACCGTATGATACTGTTTAAGAAGCACAAAATAACCGTTAGTCTGGACTGAAAAATAACAGTCAATTACCTGCTATTCTTGTTCTATTTTATAGATATTAAGGTCAATCATAAATCGCAGGAATTGCTGCATCATTAATGTGACATTCATAAATGGAAAAAAGGCTATACTGCATGCGTATATATAGGGGTGGAGACTGGGAATAATTTTATTTCAATATTATTTTTTCATGTTTTGGACATCAAATACATGTAGGTTTATACCGTACGTTGTTCAGCCGTTGCCTTCAGAAACTGTAATTTAGGCCGTAGCGACTTAATATTCGCCTACAAATCCACGAAAGTTTGTCTCCGTGAAAATGTTGATGTTGTGAAAAACGCGAAATATTGTATCCGCGAATATTTCTAGGAATACAGTATACTGATATCATTATGTGAGAAAAATAAACAGTTTATCTTATTTTTAGGCTTTTTTATTTGATTAAAAGTCAATGTTGTCTTACATTACAGATCAAAGACGGAAAAGGGCCCATAATAAGGACTGTCAAAGACTTGTGATGATTCCGCTCACAGATGAAGAAAAGAAACACATCTGGATTTTAATTCTGTTAAACCTGTTTGAAAATTGTATAATGTTATTGTTCCTTTTTATATATTTAAATTTCTTGAAACTGTATTGTTTACTTGAATTGCTGTATTATTTAGAAAACCTGTTTCAGGCTTTGTTGATAGCGCATACAGGGAAGGTTGCATTAAGATTTCATATGGGTAATGATTTCTTTGTATGTGCTTAGCTGATTACACACTTTTATGGGTATTTTTTGCATAGATGACTTGCTCTCATTTAGCAATTAGGAAATATATTTTTCTTATTTCTCTGCTGTGATGCAATTTTTTTTTCATATATACTACCATTAAAAATCTGCAGAACAATTTTTTGAATGTAGTTGATTTAATGTTATTACCATTTGGTACCTTCTAAATAGTTGAAAATAATTTCAAATTATGTAAGTTGTAAATTGATCACATATTACTATTTACTTTTTTTGGCAAACTAGAATATATTTTAATTTGTATGTATTTAATCTTTGATTGATTACACATATGCTAAGTTACATATTTTATTTACTATTTTGTTAAGATTGATTGATTCTGAGAAAATCCGAGTTTCATTTCCATGCCAGTTTAACAGTTTTGTCCTTGAATGTATTTCTATATATTTCTGTTAAACTATTTTGTTAAGCTACCTTATCAATTTTTGTCATGAAATGTATTGATATATACTTAATTTATTTATTGTGTTGAAGTAGCTTAACATTTGCATAACAATTTATATGGTAGTTTTAAAATATTACTTAGAACTTTGGAACTACAGTAATTCTTAGATAAACAGGCGCTCCAATGAATTTCAGTGGTTCAGCTAACATATAAATTTATCGGATAACTTGAAATTTTATGCTGTTCTTCTACTTGATATTATACAAATGTTAGCTGGTTAACATTTCAGCTAATGAAATTAATTTTAGTTTTGTTAAATCAGCATCCCAGCTTAACTGTTAGACTTATTGATAATTTACGTTCTACTTTAATATGAGATTTATCCTACAGTTTAAAATCTTTTTTTGAAATATTACTTTGATTTGAGAATTTGTAAAGCCGGTGTAATATTTTTCTTCATCTAATGAAACTGATTTTTCGATTTTGTTAAACTGGCTTAACAATTTATTTGAGAATTGATATGCTGTAATTCCACTTGGATATGAGAATTTGTTAAGCCAGCTTAACATTTCTCTTCATGTAAGGAAAATGATTTTTCGATTTTGTTAAGACGCCATAACAATTTATCTTACAGTTTAAAATTTTCTTTGAAACATTACTTTGATTTGATAATTTGTTAAGCCAGCTTAACATTTTTCTACATGTAAGGAAAATGATTTTTCGATTTCGTTAAGCCGGCACAACAATTTAACTTACAGGCTGTAATTCCACTTGGATTTGATAATTTGTTAAGCCAGCTTAACATTTTTCTACATGTAAGGAAAATGATTTTTTGATTTTGTTAAGCCGGCATAACAATTTAACTTACAGGCTGTAATTCCACTTTGATTTGAGAATTTGTTAAGCTGGCGTAACATTTTTCTTCATCTAATGAAAATAATTTTTGATTTTGTTAAGCTGGCGTAACAATTTAACTTACAGGCTGTAATTCCACTTGGATTTGAGAATTTGTTAAGCTGGCGTAACATTTTCCTTCATCTAATGAAAATGATTTTTTTATTTTGTTAAGCCGGCATAACAATTTAACTTACAGTTTGAAATTTTGTGCTGTAATTCCACTTGGATTTGAGAATTTGATAAGCTGGCGTAACATTTTTCTTCATCTAATGAAAATGATTTTTTTATTTTGTTAAGCCGGCGTAACAAATTAACTTTGAAATTTTGTGCTGTAATTCCACTTGGATTTGAGAATTTGTTAAGCCGGCGTAACATTTTTCTTCATCTAATGGAAATTATTTATCTTACAATTAAAATTATTTTCCATTTTGTTAAGCCGGCATAACAATTTGTCTCACAGTTTGAAATTTTCTTTGTAATATTTATTTGATTTGAGAATTTGTTAAGCCGGCGTAACATTTTTCTTCATCTAATGAAAATATTTTTTTGATTTTGTTAAGCTGGCGTAACAATTTAACTTACAGGCTGTAATTCCACTTGGATTTGAGAATTTGTTAAGCTGGCGTAACATTTTTCTTCATCTAATGGAAATTATTTATCTTACAATTAAAATTATTTTCCATTTTGTTAAGCCGGCATAACAATTTAACTTACAGTTGAAATTTTGTGCTGTAATTCCAATTGGATTTTAGAATTTGATAAGCCGGCGTAACATTTTTCTTCATCTAATGAAATTTATTTATCTTACAATTTAAATTATTTTCCATTTTGTTAAGCCGGCATAACATTTGTCTCACAGTTTGAAATTTTCTTTGTAATATTTATTTGATTTGAGAATTTGTTAAGCCGGCGTAACATTTTTCTTCATCTAATGAAAATATTTTTTTGATTTTGTTAAGCTGGCGTAACAATTTAACTTACAGGCTGTAATTCCACTTGGATTTGAGAATTTGTTAAGCTGGCGTAACATTTTCCTTCATCTAATGAAAATGATTTTTTTATTTTGTTAAGCCGGCGTAACAAATTAACTCACAGTTTGAAATTTTGTGCTGTAATTCCACTTGGATTTGAGAATTTGTTAAGCCGGCGTAACATTTTTCTTCATCTAATGGAAATTATTATCTTACAATTTAAATTATTTTCCATTTTGTTAAGCCGGCATAACAGTTTGTCTCACAGTTTGAAATTTTCTTTGAAATATTTATTTGATTTGAGAAATTGTTAAGCCGGCGTAACATTTTTCTTCATCTAATGAAAATGATTTTTTGATTTTGTTAAGCTGGCGTAACAAATTAACTTACAGTTTGAAATTTTGTGCTGTAATACAACGATTTGAGAATTTGTTAAGCCGGCGTAACATTTTTCTTCATCTAATGAAAATGATTTTTTGATTTTGTTAAGCCGGCGTAACAAATTAACTTACAGTTTGAAATTTTGTGCTGTAATACAACGATTTGAGAATTTGTTAAGCCGGCGTAACATTTTTCTTCATCTAATGAAAATGATTTTTTTATTTTGTTAAGCCGGCGTAACAAATTAACTTACAGTTTGAAATTTTGTGCTGTAATTCCACTTGGATTTGAGAATTTGTTAAGCCGGCGTAACATTTTTCTTCATCTAATGAAAATGATTTTTTATTTTGTTAAGCCGGCGTAACAAATTAACTTTGAAATTTTGTGCTGTAATTCCACTTGGATTTGAGAATTTGTTAAGCCGGCGTAACATTTTTCTTCATCTAATGGAAATTATTTATCTTACAATTAAAATTATTTTCCATTTTGTTAAGCCGGCATAACAATTTGTCTCACGGTTTGAAATTTTCTTTGTAATATTTATTTGATTTGAGAATTTGTTAAGCCGGCGTAACATTTTTCTTCATCTAATGAAAATATTTTTTTGATTTTGTTAAGCTGGCGTAACAATTTAACTTACAGGCTGTAATTCCACTTGGATTTGAGAATTTGTTAAGCTGGCGTAACATTTTCCTTCATCTAATGAAAATGATTTTTTTATTTTGTTAAGCCGGCGTAACAATTCAACTTACAGTTTGAAATTTTGTGCTGTAATACAACTTGGATTTGAGAATTTGTTAAGCCGGCGTAACATTTTTCTTCATCTAATGAAAATGATTTTTTGATTTTGTTAAGCCGGCGTAACAATTCAACTTACAGTTTGAAATTTTGTGCTGTAATACAACTTGGATTTGAGAATTTGTTAAGCCGGCGTAACATTTTTCTTCATTTAATGAAAATGATTTTTTTATTTTGTTAAGCCGGCGTAACAAATTAACTTACAGTTATGTCAATTAAATCACTGTTAATTAAAAGATACAAATACATTTATGTTGATTTTTTGCTTGTCTTTGTTCTTTTCTTTCTCAAAAATGGTAAAAAGGGCATCCTTTTTGTAGTGTAATTTGGCCATAATTGGTACGTGAATTGGGAATGAGTGGACATTCCCTTTTTAAAATAGAAATGGTTATAAGAACTCCATCCCTCGTGTACATGTAACACTTCCTCACCCGAGATAATTGAAGGTCTGTAATTAAATAAATAATTATTAGTATTTAGTATCAGAAATGGTAACGAACAACGAAAGAATTATATTCGATGTCGTGTGAGATTCAAGATTTATAGATTATCATAGATTCAAATAATAAATTGTTCAAGAACAAAATATTATTATTGATCATATTTGAATGCTCATACGGAAGCATTTAGAACTTTCCAAAATGATATAAATGTTTCTGTTGTTTTCACAAATACTTGAAATACGTATGGATCATATGCCCATTTAAGACCTATCCACTTTAAAAAATTTGCTCCATATTATGCATCTATTACAACAACAACAACAAGAATTTTTTATGCGTATACTGACTAATATTTCTAAAACATTTTTCTTGCTTTTTAATTTGTGAAAATTAAGGTTCATGCCTTTATTGACATACCGGAGTAAATAACGAAACACACACAAAAAATGCTAGAAATTTGCTATGAAGAGTAAGACGGTTTTGACATATATATGTTTCCAGAGCATCTAACCTCAGACACTATTGGTTTCTAGAATGACTGCCCTGTGAATAGTATAAATAACGTATTAGTATGCTGGTATGTGAGTGTTGATAATAGAAGTTTTACCAGAGCTTACAGATTCACTATTTCTTTAGGAAAAAAAGATTTGCAAATCGGCTATTCATATGCTATGCTATTATTAATAAAACTGTATCATTCATTGACAGAATATTTCAAATAAAACTGACAGCCTAACAACATTTGGATGTGAATGAATAACAAAATTAATTGGATTTTGTTACTAAGATTTTTTCTTCAAAAAAAAACTGCTATTTGCGTGATATCCTTTTATTAATAAAACAGTATCATTAATTAACAGAATATTTGAAATAAAACTGAAAGTACAACAAGATTCGGATGTGAATAAATATTTAAAAAAATGGATTTTGTTTTCAACTTACTTCTTCCTTACTGATATGTGATATTCATGCGTCAAGAGTACAAAATGGATTTTAATATCAGCAATTTGATAGTGCTGATGACTGTTATTTCAGCAAATGTGCATTGTCAGCAAAATGGAACGCAAGACCAAGGTTACAGGTAACAGAAATGATTAATTTAACTTACAAATAAGGTACCATTTTCAACAACGGTGGAAAAATCATTAAACACTTATAATCTTATTTTACAATGAAGCGGATTGATTTTATTTGATATTCATTCTGTCATGTTAATCTGCTTAGAATAATCTCTATGCTTGAATGTTATAAATGAACATTTTCTTAAAGGCCCATCATGCCTCAGATTTTTCTCTTTTATTTCTCTTTTGCATCTGTTTTTGTTTAGCAGTTAGTACAGTTACAGGGATTTAGTATCTTGCATTAACTTACAGTCAAAATACTACTTTAATTATATATTGCTACCTTTAAAACATTTTTGTTACATTTATGACTTCTTTCTTTAGTGTCTAACATGATCTAAAGGCAAAACTTAAACGTTATACAATTCATGCTCGTCCTTTCTTAAGAATTAAAACTTTATCTCTTTAGAATTAAAACTTTATTTGTTTCTTGGTTAATGTTGTATCAGCAACATCTGTGTAAAACGCTTAAATCCTACCACGTAATATTTTGTTTAACCTATTTGCTGAAATATAGATAAGAATTACCAAGCTTGAATTAGAACCGGAAGTGATAAGTCTTGCCCTCAGTTTAGAGATCTATGCCAGTCCGTACACCTGCATCTGATCGGGTTATACTGTTGTAAAAGAATTATTTTTGAAATTATTGTTATTGAAATACTACAAAAAATTACCCAAAATGTAAAGTTGACCCCCGTTCCAAAAATTTTTAAAAAAAAAACAGAAAAAGTTTTACGATTTAAACAAAAATTTTGTTGTTTTACAACTGATGCAATAAGTCTTAAATTTTACAAAAAATTACGGATAATAAAGATTTTTGCATATTTGACCAAATTTCTGGTGAACTGAAAGCAAATTTAAGGCAAATTGCTTTTTTGGGATTTCAAAATATTGTTAATAAAATTTTAAAATTTCTAAAATTAGGTAATTAGATTTTTAAAGTAAAAAAAGTCAGTCAAATTAATGATATAACAATTTTTATGTAGAATATTCCATTAAGTTGTCTTTCGTCATTTCGAATTACAGTTTATAGCAAACAATTATTATCATATTAAACATTTTATAAAGTCATCATAATGTTTAATATGTTCGCTAAATTAATCATGTTAAAATGTGAGCAAAGATGTTTAAAGTTGAACATCTCAGGATAAGGAAACAAACTCATGTAACATATATAAAAATATATGAAGGTAACAATTTGAGTATTATTCATTTACAAAACATGAGTAGATTAATATTTTTTTTCACCACATTTCTATCCGCTTTACAAACGGAGTGAGGGATGCTTTATCATATGTTTTAATATAATTCAATATGTGTATTGTTAATGTTAGCTAAAAGTACTTTATATGGCAATATTTTTGCTGTTCAAATCCATGTATAAGGTTTTGTTAATTTACGTAAGCATTGACTTCTTGTAATCTATGGCAACATTGTTTGGCTTTGCTTTAAAAACTATTCTTCAATATTACCACGAAGCATGTTTTTTTACTGTTAATTAAATTGTCCACTTTGCTTTGTTGTAAATAACAATTCGTTGCTTAGTAGGGTTAGTTACTTTTTGTTGTTTTATCCTTCATAGCTAGATAACAGCCGTACATATTTTTGTGACATACATACAAAACAATGAATTTGTTTTATTTAAATGCCTTTTTTCACAAGTTTCAACAAATTGATTTACACGTTATTGCGAACTTTCGTCGTATATAAGGCTGCACTTGCACAATACGTATGATGCTATGCATATTAATATACCTAAATCAATATTTAATATTCGGAAAATGAAGCCGAAGGACCGGCAGATAAATATTATTCCATTTATCAATATTAGCCATTGCATATTAAATGGCTTCCAAGTTTCGCTAATACGTATGTGATATATTGCCATAAATCACAAAAAACGACCATGAGCTTGCATATATTAGCCACTAATATATACATTACAGCGAAATGTTTCGCAAATATATATTTTTGATCAAATATGCATGAAAAACATTTTAAGCTTATCTACTGTAAACATGTATCGTTAACATCGTCTCATATGTATTACATGCAACAGAAAGGTTTGTAAGGATGATGTATCATTCTGGAAATGCAGGTATGTTATAACACCAACCATTTAAATTAACATACCAATTTTTTGCACTCCCTTTTGCGTTTAACTTAAACCAAGCTTAAAAATTTGTTTATTTTTTGATTGCACAAACCACGATAAAGAACAGTTTTGCTATGTGGTGTATTTTTCATCATCACCATCCTTTAGTGATAACTTAACAAATGAACTGCATTTTATACTATTAATTTATTAACTTAGAGTCAGGCATGCAAGTAATTTAAACAATTAATTTAAACAATATATTACATTTAAATATTTTGTGCACGAAACGTTGAATATGAAAAACGAGATATTTATAAAAAAGTAAATATTGCATCAGGAATAATGCATTTAAGGCTTTATTCACTTTTTATAAAATATAAAAGCAAATATGTTATCAGTTCAGTCTTTGTTACGACGCATTTGCATTGCTTTGAAGTTTTGAACTGTCCAATAAAAATAGGTATTTCAATACATATTCCACAAAATGTATTCTACTGGGTGAGACGAAAAGATGCTTGCGTAGTGTTTGACAGATGGTCATGAAATATCCGTCGAAATTACGGTATTTATTCATTACTATTTAATATTTAAATACAATGTATAAAAGTCAAGATCCGGGAATATTTTGATACGATTCATGTTTGTATCAGGCACTTTAGATTATTTTTTAAAAATTTCATCTTATGTTACCCTATATCAGCTGCAAAGTTGGTGATTTAAGGTGAAATGAAACGGTAAAGGACGGCATTTATTATTTGTTTTAAATATATATAACGACCTGACTAAAAGGAAAATTGCCAAAATTTACGATAATGTTTGGGATTTTAAGGAAGAAAGCACTTTTAAAGTTCCTTTTAACTCGGGGAAAATTTATTTTCCCTACTGAATAGGGAAAACACAAACTATCTTTTACACCTGAAGAAAATCACTTGCCCGAATTGTTTGATTGTCCCTTTGCTTTTGTTTATCAAAAAAAAACAGCCGTTTAAAATATCAAAAAAGGAAAATTAACACTCCTAATATTAAGCCAACTTTATTTAAAAGAAACCGGAAAAAATAAAATAATGGATTTTTTGGGGGGTTTACTCATGAACATTTTATTGTAAATAATTACACATTTTCCGGGCCCTTTAAACGAAGCGCTAAAAAAGCCCAAAAGCAAAATTATTCCTTTTTTTTTTTTTGAATTTTTAACTTTACGAAATAATTAAAATATTCCAAAACCGGAAATAAAAAAATTATGAAATTTTATAAACGTGAAATTTGTATCGTCAACATCCAATTTTTTTTCCCTTTTCGAAAAGACAATTAAAGAAGTATTCATTTTTTTAATTAACCTAATACTAGTAATTCACAATTCTAAAACCATTTTTTAATATGTGAGAACAAAACATATATGATATGACTGTAAAATACAGTGAAAAAAATAATGTTTAACAATTTGACCATAGAAAGGAAACAAGTGTGTGATGTTGTTAGTTTTAATAAATTACCCAGTATGGTTCTGATTTATTCATGAGAAATCACATTGTTCAAATAATACGTATATTAATAAAAACACTTTTTCTATAAGAAACATAAAAGAAAGGTTAGTGTAAGAAATGAAGTACACTTATAAGATAATCCTATGTAGCAATACTTATTTTCTATCATAGTTCAACCTTGTAACATATGTTTTCAATCCCAGCACGTTCCACGCATTCTTGCCATTAATCTTTATCATATATCCACCCATATTTCATTTTTGTTCATTTATATTATTACTGCTGAAATTATCATCCAATGGTAATCTGATTAATATTTACCTGCTATATTCTAATTTAATAAAGTCATTTGATTTTAAGTATTTGTCCTTATTTAAGATGTCTCTTTTGTGCTAATAGTGATTTTGACAATTTTCTTGTATACGTACGTATTTGAGACGCACATAGGACATGACCATATCTTAAATATAATCATTTTGAAACCATTGAGACACACCAAAAGGAGATTATATTGAATCTTGTAAATTTTATGATTAGGCAAAAATATGACGAAGATCGTTCGTTATTATTAATCAATTTTGTGTTGCATGCATAACGTCTTTATACAATCTTTAATTGATTATCCATAAATCCTCGAACAATTGCTTCTGTAAAATGTTCATACTTTTAAAATTGGTGTTTGTATCATATCGATGATTGTTTGCTGCTGAACATATAGTAAAATATTGCAAAACATTATTTTTATATGACTGTGAATTTAAAAAAAAAGTAACATGTTCTGTGTATGATTATTTCAGAAAGACGCTTATAGAAGGTTTATTTTTAGGATATGACAATAGGCTTGCTCCTACGTCACCCGAAGGTGGGTATATCATTCGTTTAATTTATTTTAAATCGTAGCCGTAGTGCAATAACTGATTAACTCCGATACAATATAGAAGAGCTTATTGCGTTACCGCACTAAAGTGACGAAATGCTCTTTGTGTATTTCATTACATTATAATAACTCCGAAAACAAGACAACAACTCCGCATATTTGATATTTTACGTGACCTTGAATCATGTTTTTCAACATACATTTTGTATTTGTAACAGCCAAAATATTTTTTATCTCATTTATTTAATATTTTCCCCCAAAGTAGTTATTAAATTAGTTATCTTTTAATTATAAAATGTCTAATATTTTAGAAGAGTTCGTTTTGCAAAAAATAAACCTTTCAGATGTTTCATTAATGTACCCTACCAAACATAAGCCAGGTCTATTTCGAAAACGCTTCAATCATTTAAGATCTCTTGAGACCATACATCTGTTTTGTTATAATTTTATTTCTGAATGCTTTATGAACGAACATATGGACAAATGACTTGAAGTATTGCTTTGAGCAATACCAATATATAATAAAAAAAACTATTTTCTGTCTGGTAGATAAAGCAATATTTATATTTCTATCTCTCTATATGTTTTTTTTTGTGATTGATAATAAGAGGCTGACGACTGAGATCATTGTAAGCTTTTTATGTGACAAAAATGCATTACTGTAATTACACTTGCCAGTCCAAAGTGACCTAAACCTTTACTTTACTTGTTACTTTCCTGACAAACATGGAATCCTTATTATTGACGATGGGGTTATTGAAACTTGCCGACAACAATAATAAAGGGATAATCCATTATAATCACTATGTCTAGAAAAATTGAATGAGCCGTGCCATGACAAAACCAACATAGTGGGTTTGCGACCAGCATAGATCCAGACCAGCCTGCCCATCCGCGCAGTCTGATCAGGATCCATGCTGTTCGCTATCAGTTTCTCTACTTGTAATAGGGTTGGTAAGCGATGGATCCTGATCAGACTGCGCGGATGCACAGGCTGGTCTGGATCCATGCTTGTCACAAACGCACTATGTTGGTTTTGTCGTGACGCGGCTCATATGATTATTTTACTTCTTTTGCAGAGGGAGCGACCGAAGTAACAATTCAAATATTTTTAACAAGCATTGATACAATAAGTGAATCAAATATGGTAAGCCATTATTATGTTTATTACCAATGTGATCAGAAAATATACACAAACCCTTAAAGGAACAGAAATAAAAGGCCTTAAGCTATGTTATTTTTTTTGGTTTTGAATTCAAATAGATAATTATTGTTTCATGATTATAAAAAACATTTGTTTCAAAGTTTTTCTGCAAGACATTTTTTTTAAAACGTATACATATAAGCAGGCACTTACAAATACACTATGCTCAAATGTTAGAAAATATTAATGATTGCTACATATTCTATTTATAAATATAAAAATAAAATTATAAAATGTTTTGACTGAACGTTTTGAAAACAAGTAGGTTTTTTTTAACTCAACGCCCTATAGGTAGTCACAATATAAATATACACTAGTATTATTATAGAAAAACAACTGGCAAGCTATGTTTAGAAAAGACTACCTTTACTTGACCTGTAATAAGGAACGCATCTTTCTATACATAGGTTACAAACCTTTTATTCAAATTGGATATATTAAATAAGACTTTCACGAATTTCAAGAAACTAGTGTGATTAATGTTTAATTAACGGATAAGTATTATATATCAGATTATTTTAGCTGACTGAAAAATATCTTCCATTTGACTTTTTCTTATTATTTTGTCAATGATTTCAAGCACTTGTTTCGTAGATTTTTTTCTAATCACTCAATACCTATTTGATTTAAATTGTCTACCATCATTAACAATACGGTCATTGTTTTACTTTTCTAGGACTTTTCCCTCAGTATGTTCCTGAGACAGAGCTGGGTTGACTCCCGGTTAAATTTCACACCAATCAAAGGTAAATACTTTTTAGATTCACTCCGGTTTTAAAATACAAACCAATTAAAGAAAAATAATGAACAGATTGACTCCCGGTTAAATTACACACCAATCAAAGGTAAATACTGTATAGTTTGACTCCTGGTTAAATTACACACCAATCAAAGGTAAATACTGTATAGATTCACCCCGGTTAAATTACACACCAATCAAAGGTAAATACTGTATAATAATAGATTCACCCCGGTTAAATTACACACCAATCAAAGGTAAATACTGTACAGTATAGATTCACCCCGGTTAAATTACACACCAATCAAAGGTAAATACTGTATAATAATAGATTCACTCCGGTTAAATTACACACCAATCAAAGGTAAATACTGTACAGTATAGATTCACCCCGGTTAAATTACACACCAATCAAAGGTAAATACTGTATAGATTCACTCCGGTTTTAAAAATACGAACCAATCAAAGAAAAATACTGTATAGATTGACTCCCGGTTAAATTACACGCCAATCAGAGGTAAATACTATATGGATTCACTCCGGATGTAAAATACAAACCAATCAAAGAAAAAATAATGTATCTATAGATTGACTCCCGATTGAAATGAAAACAAATCATAGGCAAATACTGCATGGATTCATACCGGTTTTAGAAAATGTAAATACTGGGTGGATTGACTCCCTTTTCAAGTACAAACCGGTCAAAGGTGCAGACAATAATGGTGAAATAGATCGGCTAATTTAAAACTGAAACTGGTTAGTAATGAACACATAGCAATTTAGTGAATAAAATTACTTCAAAAACAGTCAATTAACTAGACCTTCTAATAGATAGCCAATTAAACACACAAATTTGCCACGAGTCATTTCAAATATTACAATCCTATTGGACAAAAGTTATTTCAATCATCACTAAGCTCAATTAAATCCTTTTTGTTTTTGCTTTGTCATGTAGTTTTTCTTTACCAAATACTAGTTAAAGATAATGTGCTAGCACTCAATCTAAGTCTGTATGATTTTGATAAACACGGCATTCAATCTATATTTAATGGCCAATCAGACATAGAAATCCCAAAACAAATATTATTTCTTGATAACATGGCAACCGTATTCCAGATATGAATGTTAATTAAGGAAACGGTCTTATGTGTATCATTTATTCGATTATTAATTACCGGATGTCCAGTAATAATTACACAGAAAAACTGACTATAAATTGGAAATTCCGTGATGAAATGTAGTCTCTACTTTATGGTTTGCAACAGTTAGCGAACAACCTATATAAAATACGATAAGTTGAAAAAACACATGAGATGTACACTGACTGAAACAGACCTTTTCATAAGACAATGAATACACAGATATTTTCATGAACATGACATGCTAATGTCAATAAAAGTCATTTATTTCTACAATACATTTCATGTCGAAATATTTTTGTCGACTTATATGATGATAAAGAATGTGTTAACTGTATTTTGGTGGCTTTACTGTAAACGTATCAATGTATTATAAAGTAGTTAGTTGATATCGGATTGTTTTTCAAATTTGGGTATTCTAAAAGCAATATACATGTACCTGTATAACATGTCAAAATATGAAGATAAAAAGTATACATATGTTACTAAACAAAACAAAACAAACAGGGAAAAGGAAAGAATAATGCAATTCTGAATTTTAGATAAGTTAATTGAAATAATAAATATGTTAAGAATTCAAATCCATGCCACGATCAGAATAATCATATTGGCTAACAAAAGTTGCCTAGCAATATGCTTTCGATGGACTACGTTGACCAATATAACTATGTTCCTCCAGAAAATAACAACGTGTCGCTACTAAATGAATTTTTTATAAAATATATGTCTATAACCCGGTTTTATTATACGTTAATCAAAATCTAAACACTTGTTTCAATGTGTCAATGTGTAGAGCTTCATTGCAAAGATGGTGCGATCTGGATCATGAAAACATGTTAATATTATCAAAAACATATAATTACGTATATAATGCACGCGTTCGACGAAAGACTATAGTATAGATTTGAAACAGGTGTATCAACAAAACAATTCAAACGCAATTACAATATATCAATCTTGAAACAATAGTTTCTGGGGCGTGTTTTAGGTCGTTGCGCATGCTTACCTGTGTTGAACAACAAAAACCTATAGAACTTGTGTCAGTGCCTGAACGTAATTCGAACTGTCAGTAATGTTACTTCTTGGCCGGATTTATGTTTTCTTCTAATCTGACCTAACACAAAGATCAAATACCAAACCCAACAATTAGGCTATAATAACAATTACATTGTTTATTATAATAACAACTGACAAAATGTTTCAAATTAATGCCGTGTTGTTATTACATTTGGGAAGTCTTGTAAAGAGGACAAAACACTCTCTTAACCTTTCATACATTATTATTTTGTCTGTAAATTTTCCTGACAATTATTCTATTATGTAATTTTATAACTGGATGGAACGCCAGTAATTGTAACATACCGGAATGTAGGTTAAGTGTAAAAGCTGTTACTTCTAGGAGTAAAGGGTGTGGGGGAGATATATAATGAATATTGTCAGTTAACTCATAGAGAACAGTTTCACAATTATCGTGATTTGAACGAATGCTAATTATTATTCTGTTTGGTATGATATTAAGCAGCTACTGAACTGAGGTGTTTCAGACAAGTGGATAATAATTTTTCAAGAAGCTGTCTTGACAGATTACCTATTACAATTTGATCAAGATGAGTTTACCATCAGCCAAAGAAAATGTTACTTGTCATGTATTGTTACGTTGATACAAAGTGTTTCGTGTAACATAACAGAGAGTTACGCTGTTTATTCTGTTACTCCGCCACCATTGAACAACATTCAGGTCGTACCGCTTGTTTACAGGTGTTGCAGCACAAAGAAACATATATAAAACTTGGTGTCCGTACATGAACGCCCACTGAGTTGTCAGTAATGATCTGTCTTGGCCGGATTTATGTTTTCTCCTAATCTGACCTAACATAAAGATCTAAGACTAAACATAACAATTAGGCTATAATAATAATAACATTGTTTATCATAGCCTCAAAAATGTCTGGATGGGTTTTATACGCAAAAAAAAACCTCAGATAAAGTCAGCAATGGACTTTGCTGTCAATTGATAGATCCTTTCTCTGACCTTTTAATTCAATGTCAATAGATTTACCCACAAACAATGGCATGTGCTCTTTTGTTAACAAATATGTTGTGGTGAAATTCTTATTGTAACCACTTATCTGACAATTAGAATTGGACAGGTCAGGTATCTATGCATTAGAGGCCTGCTTTTATATTACTCGTTAGAAACTTATTTAAACTTAAATACAAAAATAACATTATACCCTTACATATATGTATATTTGCAATGAAGATTGAACATTATAGTGTGTTGAAAGCCTTTAAAAAATACTCAAATTACACAAAATGAAAAAAACACAATGTTGATTTGAAAAACTAAAATTCAGTAGCGTTCGTAAGTGTGCCATTTTTGTTTCACTTAAGAACTTTTCAATTTTGCAATAAGCTTTTATCAAATAGAAAAATATAGCTAAATTGGTTTTCAATGTAATATGTTGTACCGTAAATTCCATTAAATTCCATATTCTGTATTCATCCCACGGGATTTATATTCCTAATTCTCATTTTTACTAGGAATGCAAAAGCTTGAGTTAGATACGACGTCAATTTCAAAAGTGTGGATTCCAGACCTGTTCATGCCGACGGAGAAAAGGGCGTCGGTTCACCACGTGACTGTACCAAACAAATTAATGCATGTGTATCCGGATGGAAAGATACAATATAGTCTCAGGTATAACATAAACTGTTTAAGCTGTTGTTTAGTTTCATGTCACTAGCCGTAAAAATCATAAATGTATCTCTTGATGTTGACATTAAATTTGTAGTTGTTTTATGACATGTATTTTTTACCAGAATAAAACTATCTATCTATCTACCTACCTACCTACCTACCTACCTACCTACCTACCTAACCTACCTACCTACCTACCTACCTACCTACCTACCTATAATAAATTCTTTACTCTCCTCATAAGCATTAAAAGTTCTAAAATTCTATATAAAAAAGTGATCCAACGGTAGCATTAACATCTTACAGCAAAATTACGTTAAAATTGCCGAGATTTTGATTGTGTCTGTTGGAAGAATACAATCATGCCTGCTAGCACCGATTTTAGCGGTATGCAATATTTAACCCCAAACGTGCTGGAATCAATGATCCTGAAAAATATAACAACACTGAAACGAAGCACGAGCCAACTTTAACAGCTACCACAAGTCAAAATTAAATTGAATGTGCCTGAAAATCTATGAGAAACCAAAAGTGTTATTTCTAAGAAAAAACAATAGTTTTAAAATTATCTCTACGAATATTGCAATGTTGCAATAATTAGTGCCTAACCTCCATGTTTTATTATATTTTCAGGATTTCTGCGACTATAAAATGCAACTTTGATTTACGGAAGTTCCCAATGGATTCTCAGCATTGTTTTGTAGAAATGGAAAGTTGTAAGAACCTATATTATTATCATTGTTATTTTAATTTGAATTTGCAAACAACGGACATTTCTTTATTTTTCTAATGAATTACAATAAAACTTTATGATAGTTAATACGACGCAACAAGTGAATGTGCCCCATCACAGGCACATGATGAAAGTGTCGACGAATTTTTAACGAATTTATGAAAGCATTTAGACTGAAAACTTTGGCAGGCTAGACGTGTTAGTCATTGCTTTTGATCGCCTAAGTTCTGTCAATACACTCGTAAGATTTTGTAATTGGAAATGGCAATTTAGGCATAAAATAGTTTCATTTCATTGTTCCACAAAAAATTATTTTGTAAATAAGCGGCGAAATATAGTTGAATTTTAATTTTAATTACACATTTAATATTTAGTTATGCAAGAAAGCTTTTTCAGTATATTGTTATAGTTTTGCTCAAGATTTAATGACGTTACATTTGTGTTTTTTTTTGTATAGAAAAGACAATTTATCAAATTAAAGTTAAATATTTGTCCAATGTATTATTCATAAATTTATGGAATAAAAAACAATTTTGTTCTGTTTCTAGATGGTTATACAACTGAAACACTTCGATTTAAATGGGATAAAAAGTCAATTAGCTCTCAGGGAGATATCAAGATACCACAGTTTTACCTTAATGACTTAACAACGAGCCAATGTGATAAGCTCTACTACGGAGGTATTTTATATTTATGATGCTTGTACTTTCCAGCAAAATGAAAAGAAAATGCTATTTTATATTTTAACAAGAACCTTTTACCGTCGGATTCTCATCTGTCATTGAATAGAAATATGAAATGCTATTTGCATTATACTCGTATCATGTATTAAATGCATTATCGACCATACGAATTCTGGTAGTTCTTTTTGAATGAAATGCAATTATACCAGACTTAACAGTGTGTAAGTTTTGACGTAAGATGTCGATTTTGTTGAAATAAGGTCTTTTTAATTATATTGTAAGTTAACGTTATATATAAAACGATAAAACAGGGATAATAGTCGCAGATCAAGAAAATAGGCTTTTAATGTATAGATTTTAGGATTATTGCATTACTGTTGACAAAAATAATCTATTCCCGTTTATTTGTTATGCCAGTAAGAATGTTCTCTGTAATAAGTAGTAAAGCAAATATAAATATATTTACTTTTCTATAGTTGGATACAGCTGCGTCCGGTTCGACATATACATGCAACGAAGCGTGGGGTATTACGTCACACAAGTCTTTATTCCGAGTTATTTGATAGTGTTTCTATCTTGGGTGTCATTCTGGCTCGACATAGACGCCGTTCCTGCACGGATTTCTCTTGGGTTGCTCACAGTTCTTACTATGACAACGCAAAGCGCCGGTGCAAGAAATAATCTACCAAAGGTGTCTTATCTAAAAGGTACAGATAAGAAAACAAACTACCATTAATATTTCCGTAGCAAAGTAACAAGCACTCGTGTGCGCATAAACACCGTGCATGCCACTTGTTTATATTTGCACATACACCAATGCTAACATTATGCATGTTTTTAAGTGTTTTTGAACTTAAATAAACTATTCGTCATTTTCGTAATCGGCTGTCTCAGCTATATTTATACCTTATTAACATGGAAGAAAGAAAAGTAACATGATGATTATATAAGTATGTGTTTTCTTCTGGCTGAAGCTAGCTATTGGCAGAAACCATCATCGTACATGTATATTACGACAAATTTCATTTGGTCTGAAATATGCATACAATATTTTGTACTCTGGCAAATATTTTTTTGTTCATTTGATTGAAGTTTGATAAATAAACGTAGATATTTAGCGCATGACATATCTAACCCGAGGTCTCCCTCCACCAGTAAAGCTGGAGAGTAGCCTTAATGCCTTCAAACGTGTTAGTGTGTATTCAAACCCAACATATTACCGCATGTCATGAGATTCTCAAATACAGATTAACATATTTTCCAATTATACTGACTTAACTACATGTAGTCATGATCGGTTCTGTTATGTTTTACGCTGGTACAGCTCAAGTTAGAAGATGCAAGTTTTTCAAGCTGTTATGCCCAAAGTTTTATTTCTGCATTATTTTCAGGTATTGGGGAGGTTATAAACCTAACATGGTCTGATTCGTGTACCGGAATGTATAGCAAAAATGGCTATTGTGTTATATTTGATTTATTTTACACAAAATTGTTTCAGAATCGTCAACAATGTTAGGCCACTTGAATGGAAAAGGACAAAATCTGCTTCGATTGCTGCTTCATTACACATTACACGCCTTTTACAGACGTTTCTTCGTATTGAAATAACAATTGAATCATGAGAAATTGGTATCTTGTAATAGGAGGCAGATATTTCATTTAATAAGCAAAAAGATGATCTGACCTTTTAGTTCGTTGGTGATTTATGTAAAGAATTATCAGGTACCATTTGCACGACACCAGAACATTTTCTTAAGGCCTCAGAAGACTTTAGGTCTTAAATGAACACCAATTTTAGATAAGATGTACTATTTCCATGCAATATGAATCTTTGATTCAGACAATAATTCTATTTTGATTAAATCATAATGTTTCCTCCTAATCATTGCCCTGCAAGTCGATCCCTGCAGGATTTATACAATATCATTTCTTGCGTATATGAAATTATTAAACGATTGATACTATCTAATTAAGTAGATTGTTTAAGAGATAGACACTATATTCGGCTTTGAATAGCAGTAAGGAAATTACCACGCGCTTCTCAAATTAGTTGAATCATAGAACATTCTAAGCGTATTATAGACTTCTAGTGAATTTTCTTATCCCAGCATGGAAATTCCTAAACCATTTTTGTCTGAGTAATATAATTTTAGATTTGGACATCCTTTGGTGTTTTGTCAGCATCTTCTTCTACTTACCTCACTGCGATGTACATATTTCTGTCCGATGTGCTCTTGAATTTCATTTATTACGTACATTCTGTTAAAATTTGGCAATTTCTTCCTTGACAAAATTAGAGGTCTGTACAATAAGGAAAAAAAAGAAATGATCTCCTATCGTGCAAAAGTAGTATTTATTATTACAAATGCCGTCACACATGGACGTTTTTGTTTTTACTTCTTATTCTAATTGGTGCTGTACTTCTGTTTGTTTGTTTGCTTGGATTTTTACGGCACGTCAACACATAACTGGCCATATCGTGCCTGAAATATGAACAATCATCAAGGGAAAGCAACGTTTACTGAATGCATTCACATACACACTCTGCAGCCTACTGTCTTTTGAGGCTATTTCATTTTGTTATTTCATTTTTTTAATAATAGTGATTGTTAAAATGTATTGTCGTGAAAGAATTTACGATGTACAAGGGGCGTTGGATATTTTTTCTGATGCTAAAATTTAAGATTTGAAGTGTGTCCTCATATTTTTAAGTAAGTTTCATTTTTTTTAAAAGTATGTGCTAATAATTGATGATTTTTATCTATTAAAAAATGACATGTGCTTCTGTAAAGTGCCTTCATTTTTTATTTTTTCTTTATTTTTTGTCACCTCAGTCCATTGGTTGCAATACATTTAGTATTGAGAATCATTTTTTTATGGTTGATTAAATCAGAGTGGAGCATTTTGCCCTTTTCACTTTGTATCATAATAAACTCGATCAAAAATACTTTGCAATTGTTATATTTTATTTTATGCTAACCGGTTGTGGGACAAAATCTATATCACCAACAATACATCACCTACAGATATAGCTCTGGAGATTTTTTTTTATAATTCTGCAATTTTGCATAAAATATCACTCAGCAATAATGACTATAAACACGAAGTACTTTTGTTTTCACAAATTCGTGTAGACCTTTAATATCTTACCTCATTAGTTTTACGTGTGTCTTTCCTGTGTTTGTTTCAAAGAAAACGGTATTATTTGCTTTAATATTCTTATAAGACATGTTTGTTTGTTGATCGTGAGTATGCATCAAAATGAGAAAATATAAACATTTTCACTTGCGTTAAATGCTCTCCATAATATTGCGATTTTTTTACTTCTCAGCGTGATATATAGCATATTCACTACACAAACACATATCTTTTTTGTCTATATTTTTTGATATCTCAGCCTTAAAAATGTATCATTTTTCACAATTTCATATGGTTCAAAATTATTTATCAAACATTATTAAAGAATACAAAACGGACGGATTTAACAATAAAACAAAAGACAATGTACGCAATATAACGTACCGGTACACAATCTTCATACTTAGGATGTATGCATTCTTATTATCTTTATTTCAACAAAAATGTAAAAATATTTGTTGTTTTTAGCTATTGATGTATGGATGGCTGTCTGTTTGGGCTTCGTTTTCCTGGGCCTCGTTGAGTTTGCTTATGTGAATGTGTTATCCCGTGTTGAAAAGCGACGTAAGAAATCTACAATTGGAAGTATTGCCGTAGGCACAATGATGGCAGGTGTTGCTGCCAAAAATGCAGTTCATGCATCGCCCGGTGGATCTGAAAACAAAGAATCGGAAGATTCTAAAGTAACGCCCAATGTAAAGGTTTGTAATTCTTGAAATAAAACCGAAATTAACATACTGTGTTTTAAACTTAAATGGTTTTCAATGAGATTGTTGGACGTTTTCAGAATCTGTGAATTTGTGAATTACTGAAGATGTAGAACAATAACTTGTTTGCACCTGCTCATTCATTTATTTCGAAAATAATTATTTCAAGTGTGAAAAATGGCCTTAAAATGAAAAGCTGTTTAACACAACTCAGATAACATGAAGCTGAGAACCTCACAAACATACAATTTTCATTTTAGTACGTTTCTATATTATCTTTTCATATCTTAAAATTTAAGTGCACCAATTGAAATATGTAAAGTATGAGTAAGAGTATGTGTGAACTCATCATTTTGAGTATTATTTGATACATAAGTTTAAACCTACTCTAGTAAGATAAATTCATTATCGTATAAATATCACTTTAATCGTATAAATAGCAAATAACAGTTTCAAGCGTTTTATTATCTACATGGCACGATCATGATGATAATGATGATGATGATGATGTGCATTCAACTTGGAACAGACTTATCATCTATCAACTTGATGTTTGATCTTGTTATATATTTTCTAGCCAAATTTCCTCAGTGCTATGAAGAAAATGAAGACGGTAAATGCCGATCAAGAAAATGATGGAGAAACTGTACAAGAAGACATGCCAAATGAAAAGGTATCTGAAACTTACTTTAATTCATAATTACTGGTTTTATTCAACTTAAATAAATAGTAATATTTTTGTCCGGTAAACAAAGTCACATGCAAGTTAAAAAAAAGAAACATGTGTAAATTGTGGACATGATTATGCCCGTGTAATTATTACGCGACACCGGTATCCACTCTTACTTGTATTTAAGTAAAATCAGGAAAAAAAAACACAGTGTCAAAACGAATTTCCCCAGAATTGAAGCAATGCTGTAAATTTGATTAAAACCAAAACAATTAAGAAATTTTGTTAGTCTTAAACTTTTTTTTACTAAAGGAACATAATTATCTTAATTTTAACATTAGAGAAACCGTCGTGTTTTTTTTTTGGCGCTTCCTTTATATTTGATAGTTCCTCGTTTAGGTGTAATGTGTATGTGGGAGCTATTGTGTTAACTAAATAACCGTAATTTCAGAAATTTGAACTTCTTTTAATGTATATAATGGTACATAATTATAGCAGTCACTTTGCTCAAGTTCATAATATATTTTTGAAGAATGAATTATCTAGCATATAAAAGACATCATCAAAACGATAATCATTTTGAATTGTATTAATTTTGACATTTGTTTAATAGTTAAAAAATATGAAAAGTAGATTTTAATTAGTTTACACGAGGATGTTTTGTTTATCTAAAATATTTGTATATAAGAATATTGTTTATTTTGTCACTACTTTATCATGGCACATTTGTAGTTATAAATTGTTTCAAGAATATTTAAGATTAAATATCCCTTTATAAAGACATTGTCATCGGAGTATGTAGATTTCTCCAATCATCCTTCTATTTACTTTTTAGCATGTTGCCAACATTATCACAACACGTTATATCATTTGGAAAAAAAGTCTTATAAATATTTCAGCCAAACTTCCTGAAAGCTATGAAAAAGATGAATTCTGTAACTGATGATGAAGAAAATGTTGAACATGAAACTGAAGTAAACATAGAAAAAGAAAAGGTATTAACGCTTTTAAATGATCAGATGAACGGTTTGTAAATGAAAAGTAATTAGGAGTTTCATACAGCCGGAGAAATAAAAAGATCTGACAACAGTATGTCTATCATAGTAAGTTCTTAAAGAAGATTTAACGAAATCTTTTTTAAACCACCATATGTTAGAATACTAGCATATTTAAGTCCATTTTAACAATATTCTTTAAATTTCAGCCTACATTTATCAGCGCTATGAAGAAGATCAGTTTTACAAATGGTGACCAAGAGAAAGGTGAAGCGGGCCAACAAAATACATCAAAGGAAAAGGTAGCTTATTTTTGTTTGCGTTAATGTGTCCAAACAGTATAAAGTAAGCATTGGTTATTTAAGAACATATTGAACAGAAAAACTTTAATTTAACATATATAGTTTATATTGTTTATATAATTAGTTCGAACGTTAAATATATTTCAATTTTGTTGGGTTTTACGATACACCAGCACAGTAGCGTTCATATGGCGACTTCCCAGCTTTACCGCTGGTGCCCCTCCGTGTATTATTTAAGGCACGATCGAGCACCAAAGAACAATAACATGAATTTCGTAAACTAGCTGGAGAGTTTCCTCTCATGAATAATCCTGTAATCTCAGAAACTGACAGTACAATTTCATATCTCCAGAGGAACACCCCTTGGAAGGAAAATGGTTCGGTTTTAGCTTAGATGTTTTGGTCTCAGGAGGGGTAAAACTATTGTGAAGTCCTTGTTTTGGATGTTTCGAAATCGTTGTTGAAAGTTGATTCATGCTCTACAGAGGACCTTTCTGCTTCAGTTGCACTGTATATATATATATATATATATTATTTTTAAAACATAAATCCATGCTTTTCATGTTCTATACAGTTCAGTGACTGTTACTTAAAACTGCTATCAGCCAATAATGCAATCTTGCCTGAAGTATTGTTTCTCCGTACAAATTAATATTCTTTTTTTTTTATCTTTCAGTCGAAATTGCTCAATCGCATCAAGAACTTGGATATTCGAAGTGTTTTAAATGCAGACAGAGAAAAGGCTCGCAATGTAGACAGAATTTCTCGTGTATTATTCCCAATTATGTTTTTGACTTTCAATTTAGTTTTTTGGTTAACTTATATCTACTGGGAACCACAGAAAGACTAGAGGGACTAGTTATGCAAAAGGGAATACGGGACAAACACACATGGTTAAAGAGCGAAAAAAGGTGTTTAGAATTATAGGTTTGTTTGTCTTTTTGTTTGAACCCGTGACCTGTTGAAACAACATGATAAGCCTATGCCACCAGTATTCTAAAAGAACTTTCCCTGACATGCGTGTAATTTGGTCGTTTTTTGTAAATCCCCTTCCGCGTAGCATAAGATAATTTTCAAAAATGTAAACAAAGGGACATTTTTTATGATTGTTTGTTTTCATTATGTTTGTTATGTTTTTTAAGTTGTTGTTGTTTTTTTTTTAAACTACATGCCTCCAGATGTGGCAAACTATTTTAAGAAAATCAAACTTGATAAAAACTTATTAAACTTTTAAGACCAAAATTCAATTTAAACATTGTGTGTGATTAGTGACTAATTTTGCAGTATTTATCACCATGTTTCTACTGTGTGACGTACTTAGTAAGGATTATTTCTGGTAATTTACGTGTTGCAATGTGTTTATTTTTATTCAGAATATTTTACGTTTGTAGAATTTTCATGTCTGTAGAAGGCTTGCTGCTTTAAATGGTAACTTGCCCGAATTGTTTACGTTGAAATGATTTCTAACCGTACAATTTTTTGTATATTTATAATATTAAATACATGTACATTGTTATAAGTTTACATGCTGAATTTATTGCTATACAATTGTAAGACAATATATAACTAATTAAATTAAAATCGATCGAGGTCACCTTGTTTATTCATACAACGTTTTACAGTTATACTCTCAACACATTATTATACTTCCAATGTAATATATCTAATCGCAATATTATGAATACCATGTTACATATAATGAGTGCCAAATGATGAATTACCTGACCTTATTCTCCTAGCTAAATTATTATGGAACCATATTGTATACTTCTGGATGAAAAAGATGCACTAATCACCCAATAATATTAGTATAATGTAAACCTACATTTTGTGTGTGTGTTAAGCATGAACAAATGGTTTCAAAGTTATTGGAGTTATAGATTGTGCTTTGTTTTACAAACGTTAAGTACAATAACAACACTCGTGTTTTATGATGAGAATCATAATTTAAATATCTTTCCTGTACTTTTTGTTTTCTTATGATTTTGTATAACGTTTTGTGTATGTGTAATAAGTATTGTTACAGTTATAATAATTCACGAAAAAATTATAGCAATACAAAGAAGTTGTGTGTGCATTGTACTTAAAACCTTTCGATACATCCCAAATGTCACTCTCAAATGACTATATAGAAAAGTACATATTAATTAGATATGCCCAGATGTCAAGAAATTTTTTAATAATTGTTATAATTGTATGGTTTTTATTTCAGTCGAAAACAGTATACGAGTAGTTTTCAAATTGTGTAATATTAACTATATTTCAGACGAAGGAATCAATAGTGATGGCTGAATATTCATTTATTATTTCTTTTATTAATTAATTGATTTAATTTATATTCTATAAATACATTATGCAATTATGATAAATAAATGGCACTATAGCGTTGAATACCGGGCACTACAAATTAACAAAATTTAACTTTAGCCTATAATCGTTGACCAAAAAATAGTTGTCTATTAAATAAAAAACACATTAAATGTTAGTAATACAGTACTTAATCTATTCGGGACATTTCTGCGTTGTTATAATTTGTAAAAAAAAAAAGACTTTTGTTTTGATGGGTTTTACATCAAAACATCACAGTATTGGTCATATGGCGACTTTGCAGCTGTACTGGTTGGGGAAGAACTCAGTTGCCCCTCCGTGCATTATTTCAGGCACAAACGGGTACCTGATTAGAAACACTGACGTTCCTAAGTTAGCTTGACAGTTTTTTTAACATGAAATAATTCAAAGATGCTGGCAGATTGATCAGCAATGAAAGGCAATCGTTTTTAAGTCAACGACCTTAACCACTCGGCCACGGACGATACATTTCTAATTTGGCACGTATATACAGTAGTATCGAAATGTTGCTCTTAATCTCTTGATATTGTGTGTGACATTTATCAACTTGGTAGGGTATACTCTATGTTAACTAATGAAACGTCATTTTTCATTCTTACAAGAGCTAGATTGATGAAAGTTACCAGGATCAGCGAGCTTACATAACTAAACCATTGTTATATTATTACGCATGAACACTGGAGTGATCAATCACAAAAAAGATTCAAAATAAAATGTAACGAAGTGTTTACAAGCGGAACTGTACAAAATATGTCGTTACAACTTACATTTTTTGAACTATTTTGGACATTCAAAACAATTTGCCTAATATCTGAAACTTTAAGTCTTTGTTTAGAACAAATACATAACTTATAGTTAATTTTATTATATTCATTAAAGACCTTCTGAAGAAGCTCACTGAAATGGAAATGGAAGAAAAAGATCAAGAATGTATGTATATATATATTATATACAATATCCCGAAGACACTTGACCACCAACATGAACCAGTGCATCCATACATGCCAAGTGGTATACAAGAAATAAACACAACGTAAGAATTTGTAATTACCGTTTTGGCTCATCAACAAATCGTTTATAACAGGTATTATTAGGGTAATTAGGCAAATGCGTGCAAAATAGACCACGTATGAAAATAAGGAAATAATTGTATTCAAAGTAACAGTATAACTGATTTTTTTTGTTTTTTATTTTGTAGTTTGTTTATAGACATGTCTTTGAAAATGTTGAACTCCGATATCAATTAACTCAGACTTCAAAAGTGGTGAATGTCAATTAGATCTTTTTATTTCTTACGAAAATCTTCTGACAAACGATTTATAATTAAAATTATATCATAATGGAAGACGGCATCTTTTTAATGAACTTTAAAAATTACAATTACCAAATTGTTCCTCTGGGCATAAAATTGCATGATTTGCATTGGCATAATTGAGGATACGACAGGACTGGAATTATTTTTATAGATTTTTTATGCTATTTGATGAAAGTCTTTAAAAAACAACTTGTATGTGAAATTTCAAATCAATGTTATAAAAACTTGAAATACTTATTGTAAATGTGCCCATAGAAGACCAGTCCGCTTAAAAAGGTTTGCGTGAAATATAATATAAACCTATTTTTCAATGTGTATATATAACAGTCAACAGTATGTGCTGTTCTGTATTTTTTTATGAAAGCCAGCTCATCATTTATTATAGATAACTATTTCTTAGCATTACAAACGTACAAATATACTCCGTGTTATGAGAAAATGAGAAATGCCAAAGATTAACTACCAATCGTTTACGTTTAAGCAGCAGATATAAAACAAGATTGCATTTTCTGCGTGTGTTCGACTTAACAGATATGTTATAATAATAAGGTTAATGAGTTTATGAGTTGATAAGAATGTAGTCAACATAAGACGCTATGAAATTGCAGTAATTTACCTGGGATGTACTTTTCTCAAACAAGTTTACGATCACCTTTGTGTGTTACTGTGTCTAATACATGTTTGATAATAATAGCAAAGTCAATAAATTATCAATAAAGATAAAGATAAAGGTCTAGATTAGTACACGGAACCCTTGCGCACTGTACATATGAGATACATTTATATATATGTGCATACAAAGGTTGTCGCGTTTAGCCATGTACAGGTGCAAAGGCCTTTCCTCTTTACAAAAATCGTTCTGAGAACAAGTGTATTGTGTTTCCAAATACATTTGGTAGAATGGGTGAACTACTATTATATCACCTTGTGTAAACCCTCTTCTGAAACAATATATATGAATGACTACATCTTTCATGGTATCAACGACATTAACTAAACTAAATGTTGTAAATGAAAAAAAATATTGAGGGAGTTATAAATATTACAGACATAATAATTTTTATTTGAAAATGCAAAGGTGAGACGTTTTTCCTTGGGCAGTCTGTTAACGTGTTCCAATTACTGATTAATGTAGATATTTTCCGTCTGTTTACAGTGTAAAACAATCATAATCATATAATAGTAGTCATTGTTTCTTTGTGCTCTCCTCTAACTTCATGTGTGTCCACTTTTAACATAATAGGAGACAAATATTAATGCAATTTCTTACATAAAATCCCACCAGGAAACACTTTTATCCGTGAATAATTAGTGATAGATAGATAAGTGGAAACAGAAAAACAGTAAAACGAACATATAAACGCTTGAATTAACATTTGCTACAAACTCCCTTTATGTTTTCTGGCAGATTCTTGTCAAGTCATTTAACAATCTGAATTACATGCATTTCGCCACAAAATCCAGTGTCACGCGGGGGGAACCGTTCTAATTGTGTCTCTTAGAAGCGAAATGCATTGTTTCAAAATAATAGACGGTTAAAACAGATGAAATATCAAGCCATATGAGCACTTGTATAATACGTTATGATCTTTGCAAGTCAGTCGATCATGAAGTATATTGTTATTTTGATAAATCATGTCACATGGATTCGGAAAAGAGAAACAACGTAAATAAGCTTACGGAGATATCCACCTCTTCACAAGGATATAGTTGATTTAATTAAAAAAAAAAATATTTGATCAGGTTCTTTGTTGGTGGTTCATTTCAGCTATTTCTGTTGCAAACAATTTTGTTTAATCATTCGATATGACGTAGGGAAAGACAACCATCATGTAAGTAAAATTTGAAAATGCAAATACAGTGGAAATCCGAAATCAAACTCTCTTCTATAGAAACGCTGAAATATAAGAATAAAAATTATAACAAGGTACTTACAAACATATATTTTTAAGACAATGGGAGGAATACCATTTGAAAAAACAATTTACTGTCGCAACAATTTTTTTTTTCAATGTATCATTTTTACAAAATATCAGCCAAAGAATGCACATATAGGAAACATATACTTTTACCATATCTAAAATTCACGAAAATTTATTATTTTCTCTACGCAGAGTGCAGACTGCGGCACTTTAAAATATGTTACTTTTCGCTGTTCATCTTTGGATATATAGATCTAATTCACGTTAAATTAATTATATGAATTGATATTGTTAGAAAAACACATGAAACTGTAATCTTTGTATACAAAAATGTGTATACATCATATGCCTTGATAGAGGTTATATCCGCACTATTTGTTTTGCTGTTACCAGCATCTCATATTTGAAAAGCATTAACAGAAAAGTGTAAAAGTCTTCCAAAGAATTTTGGTTTATGTATACATTGACAACAAGTGGATTATTACTGTTTTCATTAACATCAAGTTTAAAGCTAAAACCATTATACAATACGCTTGTTCTGAGACTTTTATCTAATGCCTTATTCACGTATAATTCCAAACATGCAAACATGCATTTGAATTATTGATTGCCGCACTTAAGCACTTATTCTGCCAAAACAACTCTAAACGTAATCATGCATTTGCATTTCTAATCTGTGCATTAATAAAACGTCAATTTCCTCTCATTTCTTGACAACGGCAACGCAAATTTGATGCAATCAATAGTATTTTCCATATTCTGAATAAATCATGTTTTTTACGTAATAATATGTTCTAGAAATACTAGAAAGTCGCTTACTTATATGCATAAAAGGTTTAGTTTATACGATTTATAATCTTAGGTGAAAGTGGACAAAGACAAAATAATATTTCAGTAAAAAAACTGTATCTTTTCCTAAAGACATCGATATAGAAGAAGTATGGTGACATTCCAGTACACACAAAAATTCATATTTGCTTTCGAAATAGAGTAATTACTTTCAATCTCTCACATTCCTGAACATATTTTTTCATGTATTCTATATGTGGCGTTCTAAACGACAATGTCACGTGATTCTGTTTTATGCTAAAATTAAAAGTTTTATCAATCTTTGATTTTTTTCCAGTTCATTTTATTAAATATTTGCACTCGAAGGGGCACCTGAAGTCTTCCTTCTCAAGGAAAGCTGGAAAGTCGCCTTATGACATTTGCAGTGTTGGTGCGACATATAATCAAACTAAAACAACAACAACAACAAAAACACACACACAATGATAATAATAATAATGAAAATGGTAATAATAGATTAATAAATATATCATATCTTAATGTATCTATTCCCTAAAATCACCCTTTATCGGTTATTCATTCAATGCAAATATTGGATATTAGCTCAGTTGAAATTATTATATTGCAAGTTAAAATGATATGGAAACGAATATTGAAGTAAAGAGAATTACAGTGACAGACAATGTGAGAGTTCTTACGTAACGGTTTAAATGCGTTCAAAATGAACCTTTGGTGCATTTACAATAATTTATGTATTTAATTTAACGGCTGAAATTCGCACAAAATGAACGGCTTGATATATATTTCTTTGTTATGAAACAACGATAGCTTGTGTCATGAAGTGCATTCTTTTTTTTTAATTTTCTAAGTTTGAGATAAAGCTTTTATTTCAGAGTTTGTATTTGACTGTCGAAAGTTTCAAAGGATAAAAAGGTCAAATAATGTTACTGACATTGTAATATGATCATATTTCCATCGGTATCGACTTTCAGATCATGGAGTATAAGTGACATACAGCAATACAAAGTAATAATTTATATATGTCCACATTCAAGACACTTACTCATGGAGTTAATTACAAAATGAGTCAATTTATAATGGAATGAGATGGAATGAATATTGGTCGGAGGAGTCACCAACGACATTTGATATTTGTACAGTTGGACACTAACTGGACGGAAGGCTTGAATATTGTCGGTGCGTTGAGCAAACTATATTTTGAACAAGTTTAAAAAACCAAGAATAAATAAGCGTTAATAAAACAATGCTTAGAGTTAAATATATATGGCTGGCAATTACAGGTTCTGCCTGTTTGTCAGTAATTGAAGGTTTACAAAATGGAACACACACGGATCAAAGTTTTCGGTAAGTGATATATACATTAAACACTATAGATTTATACCAACATTAATTTTGTGGATTTAACAACACAGCAATATTCAATCAAATTTATTAATTACCATAAATATTAAAGCCAATGAGGATAAAATTTGAATTAGAAAATAAGTATTGTCAAATATAATCAAATTTATTAAAATTTACGAAAAGTAACTAATAAAATATAGTTTATACATACACGTAAATTGAATAAATATGTGTCTGATTGATTGGATTTTTGCTTTAAACGTTTTTCTTTCTTTCTTATTTTCATGCAACTTTCAAATTAAGTACAACGCATATAGGTCAGTCGTTATTTACTGTCTAGAAAGGTAATTACTAATATGTAAAAAAAAAACAGAATATAAATTTCAATAAATTGTTTTGTATTTGTTTAATAGTATGACAAGAACATTACAAATATTTTTCTTTTTAATTGGAGCGAAAAAAATTTCAATATTCTTTTATGATAATAAGTCTATGTTTTTCATAAAGGGGTATGTCTTTTTATCTTAGTAATAAATATGTTTTGTTTAAATACAACATTTGCGTTACTTGTTTTTTTTTTATAGAAATATGATACACACATAGTTGCCCATTTAGGTGAATGTTGAATTAATATAATTATATACAATATGTTGGCGATCTGTAAGTTGAAGGCTATTTCTTTTAGAAAATAGCATTACTTATGGAAGATTGACATGTATTTTTACCATTTTCGTCCTTTTTGTAAATCTAATGTGTCTACAAAGCAGTGATTTAATAACGTGAAATCTATAAAGGTCTCCCATATTTTATACAGTCAAATGAGCTGAAATTATTTTTGCTTCTGACAGAGTAACATGCAATGAGACGGATCCAAACCCGTATTGGAGCTGCAGGTATTCGAACTTACTTATCTCACTTAATAAAAACAAGACTCTCAGAAGCAGAAACTAAGAATTCAATGCTTAAATGATTGAAATAATTGAATAATAATATGGAAATAATTGAATAATGATATGGAAATAATTGAATAATAATATGGAAATAATTGAATAATAATATGGAAATAATTGAATAATTGAAAAATTTGAATAATTGAAAAGGCTCCGTTTAAAGACATTGATCCTTAATTTGTATTTTAGTCTTTAAAAAAGATATAAAGACAGAATATTTATCCATTATTTATGTAAATGATTTGAAATTATTGAACGGTCATTGCATTTGCTAAAAGCTGTTATTGATAAAGATGAATGAATGGTTTTTGGTAAATATTTATTTAGTTCTTGGTGAGCGTATGTCAGGGGGAAATATCACATTTTTTTCGTTTGTATTCGTTATCTACGTTTTTCTATTTTATCTTTGAATCAATCGTTAAAACATAAATTACACCATAGAATAATAATTAATGTCATAACACAACTATGAGAGAGACAAGGGAATGCAAGGGCATATATTTCTTACCTTACAATCCCAAATAAAATAATTTCAATGCAACTTTTTGTGCATTTCATTTGATCGTCTTTATTCCTTGATGAAACTTCTCATGATATCTTTATTAGTTTTATAGGAAGCAATCTATAACAAGTTCTTTTTTTTTCAAGAGAATATAAATCATATTGAAAAAAAATTCATTTCATTTCAAACTTCATTTCAGGAAGACGCTCATTAAAGATTTGTTTTCCAACTACGACAGCAGACTGGCACCGAATCCAAAAGATGGTTTGTATTAGCTTTAATCCAATATGAATAAACATTTATTGTTTAAACTTTATTTCATATCTTAATATATTTCCCATATTTTTTTAATCTTGAAGCAGTGTTTTGAAGTTAGCTTTAAATCGATATTGTGACGTCAATTTAAAGTGATGTACCAGAAGTTACAGTGATGGTTTAACATTGACATTCACTGATCAATTCTGTAAGAGCTAACCGCTTTGTTTATGTGCATCATTATTGCTATCGTTCTAATTTTAACAGTTTTGGTCATTCATGTAACCCAGCGGTAGTTTAACATAACACATATGCTTTTCTGGACAACTAAACAATAATTACCAATTTCACCGCAAATGGTCGAATTCTTATTCCACATAATTTCTGAATAAGCCATTAGAGACAAAATAAATGACAATTAAACTCAATATATGAGATCATTTGTTTCGGAGAAGTTACACCTAGCCTGAGGATCGGACCAGCGACCCATTGTTTACTTATCCGTTTAGCTCCTTTCGGTTTACGCTGGCGGACTTGGGTGTAAAAATAACAATATGTGGTGGCAAAACCACTAAATATTTTTCTGTTTAACCCTTATATTATTCATATTATTATATTATGAAGTTGTTGTTTCACTGCTTCCGAGGGATCACTCATTATCCTAAAAACAGAAGGTGTCAAGTTCCGCATGGCAGCTTTAAAGAGTTGTCCCGTACTTCGCTTCTTTGTTGTTAACTTTTTCTGGTCAGTAACGTTAAACATTTTGATTATTTCCGTGTTTTCTACCAGTCATATTTGTGAATATTTGAAAAATGTGAGTTTTGAACTTGGAAACAAATGGATTCACTCTATACCCGGATGACTTCTAATTTTATCTTGATGATCAAACCGGTCCTCTATCAGAACGAGTCACTTCATGAATGTACATATTCATCACCATCAATTTACCAGAGTAACCAAATAGTTTATATACTATCAAAAGAGGATATAATTAATTACTATTTCCCGGTCATGCACTCCCTTGGGACTAACTATGCCCCATTATTTACACCAACAAATTATGATGAGCCGATCTCGAGAAAAACGTGCAGAATCAGATATTCGATACAACTCGGACATTATCCTTCCCGACAAACAGATTGTAATATAGATAATGATATCAAAAGAGTACATCCTTGATTGGAATGAACTGTATCGATGCTGGCAATGTTTTGGGATATTTTTTTATTGTATTTCAGTATGTTTATATTTTGTAAATGTATCACAAATCAGCTAATGGATATCATATGACAGAGTGACATTAGTACTGATTGACCTTCTTAAAATTCCAGTCAATGAACTTTGTTTCTATACTATGAGAATCGATAGTCCCGTAGCTTGTCAGATAGAAAAAATCATCTGATAGATAAATGGAAGGATAGACGGACGGAGGCGAACGAACAGACGGACGAACGAATAAACGCACGAAGCAACGAACGAACGAGTGAATGAATGAATGAGCAACAAAAAGATGCTCAAAACATTTTATGAAAAGAGGTAACGAGTCCAAAATTACCTGATAGTATCCCAAGTCAACGGAGAGTAAGTCTATCGCAATAAATTTAAAATTGTCATTATTTGTGTAATGTTAATATACCAACCGAATTTAAGCTACTTGTAGTGATAAGTAAACTTTAGATTGCTGTCGTCACTGCATTAATCTGTCATTGCGAGTGCCGGTTAAGCCCATCTCACACAGGACACACGGCTTACACGGTTGGCCACCCGTGTAAACCGTACATACAACCGAACTAACCGTAGCGTTATCCGAGTTACACTCGGGCCATTCGAGTGTATCCGTGTAAGCCGTGTATGATTTTTAAAACTTTTAAAAAACTGGTACGGATGCTATGTCCGTGTATGACCGTATAAGCGCCCGTACAAGACCGTAAGAGACCGTGTGAGACCGCATGAGACCGTATATACAGCCGTATGTGAAGTCCACTCCACGAGTGAGCCCAGCCGTATCTATGTCGTATATAAATCGTATGGAATCGTTCGAGACCGTCCCCAAGTCCTACATCCAACACCCGATTAACACCCGAATGTCACAAGATCACGGTACGATTCAAACGAGTGCACACACGGTTTCTTACGATCGCCATACGACCAATACGATTCATATACGAAACATACATGGCCGACACGCTAAAGTACGGGTATACAGGGTCTCACACGGCCTCGTACGTTCTAACAGGGCCTCAGCAAGAACGTTACAAAAACACAACTAACTGCTGCCACTCTACCAAGAGTACTTGCTGCATCACACTAGAATGTATCCAAAGAAGAAGGTTTGGACGCATAGAAGGAATACAAGAAAAGCCATCCAGGCCCACCGACCACTCCAACTTATTGACTCTGATAAGCTGGAGGACCAACCGACAATAACCATGTCTCCCAGGGATTCAAACTCCAATGCCAGCTCGGTGGACCCTCCAGCAACCGCTGCACCACAGAAAAAAGACACATTCATTTTACATTTCTTCACCTTTTTATTCATTTATTGATGTTAATGATCTATATATAGGTTTTCTTCGTTGAAATTTCGAAAATTCATGAAGCAAAGTCATCAAAATGGGTTAATTTATATCAAAACATACACAAATGTGTGATATTTCGAGCCTAACTCGAACAAAAGTCGGCGGGACCCTATGTAAACCCTGTGAAAGTCGAGTAAATCGAGTATAAGTCGTGTTTAACCGTACCAGACCGTACTAGACCGTACTTGGAACCGTACAACAGTCGTATGTATTCGTATGCAAATCGGTGTTCAAACCTTGCTTGACCGAGTAATTCCGTGCTCAATTCGTACATACTCGTGCTATATTCGAGTCTTATTCGTGACAACTAATCCACAAGCACGACTGGAGCTCAAAACTCGTACAAGTCAACCCGTGTATAACCGAGTATACCGTATAAGAATCGTGTGTCCAACCGTGTTTTGTGTGAGACGGGCTTAATACGGTGAGGGAACTTTGCAATAAGTATAAAGACTCTTGCCCAAGAATATTACTTCCTGCTCCTGACGTGATTTTAACCACCGCAGCCAGTAATCCGAAGATTCCGACTTTTTTGATAAAAACTGCTTGATATTACAACAGTTACTATGAAAAACACTTTATCCTGCTGGGACCGAAATGAGTTAACAAGTATATAACCAAGCCAGGCTAATCATACGTGCAATCCGGATCAGGCTTAGTACTGTTGGTTAACTTTTTAGATATGTATCTTTACATTTCTTTATTTTTCTGATATTTGCAGATTGATAATCGACAGTTCCAGGTACCTGACAGTTCTAAGCATGGAAGCTTGAATAGTTCATTTCACAATGCTGAAATTTAATATTTGAAATTATCACACACCCGTGCCGATTTTGCGACTCCGTAAAAATGGTATTGCACGGCCGTGCATATATTTTGACGTGACGTCATTAGCGTAAAGACGCGCTAAATGTTAGCGTTATACTATAGGCGCGTCAATGAAAAATGACTCTTATTTCACTTTAAACGGTATTTATTTTGGGTATGTGATAAATAGAATATTAAATTCGTGTAAGTTCATTACTGAATTTGATGCACTCGTTGAATAAAATAATATTATGCGAGCCTCTGGCGAGCATAATATAATTTTATTCAACGAGTGCAATAAATTCAGTAATGAACTTACACGAATTTATTGCACTCGTTGAATAAAATAATATTATGCGAGCCTCTGGCGAGCATAATATAATTTTATTCAACGAGTGCAATAAATTCAGTATTGAACTTACACTCATTCAATATCCTCTATATATTGATAATTGCAATATCTGTAAATATAAAATAAACATGTTTACACGAAGTAGATATGTTCTGCTTTAAATCCTATATACAACATGTATAAAGGTGAACACACTATGCATATGTAGTGTCATTAACAAATAGCAGCTTTTTTAACAAAGGACAAGTTCTACTTGAACCATAATAAGGAACGCAGATTCCAATACAAAGTGAGCACGCTCTTTTATTTTAAATAAGACATATGCATTAAGCATTTCATAGATTTCAATAAATTTACTAGAAAATAAGCATAGTATATATTTAATTCAGCGGGTTCAGGATTACGCTTGGAAATCTATAAGTCTTATCAATGTAAACAATGTCGGCTCCCAAAGTTGAATCTTTTTTTTTCTCTTGCAGGTCATCACATTTTACTCTTTTTGTTACAAGTTCCGAATGTCCAATGTACAAAGTCAAATGCGTAATTTGACAAAAATGCCCCCAGATCAATATTTGCAAAGTGTGAAAATAAATATCCATATCGAACGTATAAATAACGTTTATGTTTTGCAGAAATTAGATAATTCTATTATATACATGAAATGAAAAGTAGAAAAATGTCCAAACTCAAGATTTCCCTATAAATTAAATACGAACTTTTTAATGTTTCATAGCGAACTGAAAAAGAATGATAAGTGATACCCCGTTTGGTTTGCATAACTATAGCAGTATATATTCTAATTAGATTGAAGTATAAAGTAAGGGGCCTCCGTGGCCGAGTGGTTAAAGTCTTTGACTTGAGATCACAGGTCCCTCACCACTGTAGGTTCGATCCTCACTCGGGTCGAAATCTTTCATGTGAGGAAGCCATCCAGCTGGCTTACGGAAGGTCGGTGGTTCTACCCAGGTGCCCGCTCGTGCCTGAAATAATGCCCGGAGGGGCACCTGGGGTCTTCCTCCACCAATAAAGCTGGAAAAAATCGACGAAAAATCTCGGCGGGACGCTCTAGGATGACCCGACTTGAGTGTATGGTCGCCCATATGGGCTTTCCGGCGGCGACCTTAAATAAACGCATCAAAAAAAAAAAAGTATAAAGTAACGTCCTTATTAATAAGAATAAGAGAAGGCATAATTTAAAAGACTGCCCTTTTTGTAGAGGCGGACATCTCTTTGTCCCTTTCTCGTATGAGAAGGGGAAATTAGTGATGCGTGTATGTGTCGCACGGTCACACTTCCTCCAACCTGTCCTCGATGCGTGTATGTGGTCGCACGGTCGAAAGTCTCTAACAAATAAGATTAAATACAAAAAGCTTAGGTGTCCTAGTGTATAGTAATATTATAGGACTATGTTACTCTCAGATATAACTTTACAAGATTGTTTGACTTTAAATTATTAGGAATTTTCAAAACTTAATAAGTAAATATGAAGTTGTCATATCCTAATTGAGATGATAAATAAAACCCTAAGTACTTAAACAAAATACTAATTAGGATTTTACTTATCTTAATAAATACTTTTATTTCATTTTTTAATAACGGCATACAAAGTCCAAATAACAGTATTCCGTTCTAATAATGAATTAATACTCTTTATTAGTCTGTAATTTCTCCCAAAACCCTTTTAAAAACTCATTAATGAGAATAATACAATTCTAATAAGGCTTCTTTCTCCTAATTAGGAAAATCAAAGTCCTCATGAAAAATATTTATAAGCAGATTTTCTAAAAAAAAAACCAATAAGTATGAGTGTGTAAATGGGACTCATAATAATGATAATCATGAGGGTATAATCTGATCTTTTAGATTTAAATCCATGTAAGCAGTCTTTCTCGTTTTACATGCGTTGCATTTAAAAAACTTAATTGGAACCAACTCATCTAACTCATTATTGGAGTACCCAGTAAGGACTAACTCCAAGCACAATTCTCGCCTACTTTTACACCTTTTTTTACAGTATAAAAACAAATCAGGTACGTGTTTACCAATGTCTTGTTAAGTACTTGTATCCGATTTCATACCGAGATATTATCACGTTGATGACCTATCAGTAGTTATCAGTGCTTTTTAGATTTCTGACATCACAGCAGCAATCTGTCATCGCTGGCGCCGGTTATACGGTGTGTATTAGGAGACGCTAACATTTTACTGGTTGCAATTTTAAATATGCTTCAAGATCAAATATATATTTTGTAGGTGGTTCAACAAACGTGTCAGTCCAAATACTTATCACCAGTATCGACACAATAAGTGAAACAAATATGGTAAGCAACAATATTTCACTTGAACGATGAACAAGAAAAGACTGTTACTTTAACAACAAACAATTGATCGTTTTATTTCAAATTATACGGTGTACCGTTAGGGTCATCGCGACACACACATAACTGTATACTACGATAGTGAAATGTCGAGATAACGAGACCACGATGCCACAACATAACTCGAAGACACGATAATACGATGGTAAAAAATCAAAACAATTAAACCACAATGGTAAGAAGTCGAAGGTACGATGATGAAAAGTCGAAATTGTAATGGTTAAAAGTTATGTGTATATGTGTTGCGATGACCCTAACGAGACACTGAGAAACAAGCTGAGTGATTTAATGTGTTCAATTGATAATACGATCGGTTCAGTTTTACTTAAAGATTTTACTTTTAATATTCTTTAGATTTCCAAAATATGTTGCCTAATTAGATACATTCTGACCAAACTGATCGTTGCACCCTGTATATTGTACAATAACAGGTTAACTCTATATATAGTTTAATAGGAGTGAACCGAAACCAAAATGACGATATTATACTTTTTTTAGTCTATGAACAAATCATATTCACAATTCAGCAAATTGTGAGCATTTATTGTTTAATTGTCATTTTATATTCTTTTTAATTACTTTCAGGACTTTTCAATAAGTATATTTCTGAGACAAAAGTGGATGGATTCTAGATTAGTTTATAAACCTAGTTCAGGTATGGTAGCCGCCAGAAAAAATAACTAAATATAGATGAATTAATATATTAACTAAAATAAATGTAGGCTATTTACGATTATATACATTTAGATTCTGTCAGAAAACATTTGCACCTTGAAACTATCGAACCAAGATTGCTATAAGATTATAATATTATTTTCTGAAATTATAATTTAACCACTAAGAAAGCAATACTGTTTCAGGCAAAGAAAACATTCAATTTGGTGTTATGAATGTTTTTCATAACTATACAATTTGAAAAAATAGGATAAAGCGCTTATTTTCAGCCACATCTTTTACAATTCCACATGCATAATATAATTGGGAGATGAAGTTTTCATTTATCAAAGGTTGAGGTATCTGGGCAGTCAGACAGGGACTCGAGCCTTTGTCTTCAGACTAAGCTGCCCCGAACACTGCCACTTTCCCCCCTTAAAGTGAATGGTTTTATACAGTGATATTTGTCCGGGGGCACCCTCTACCAAGCGGGCTACTTGTCCTCTCCGACAAATTAACGTTATTATTAGTGTTAAGCTATTTCACTGTGAATTTTAATAACGTTTTGAACTGTAATGAATTTTTATATTTCCATATTTAGCCATGCGATCATTAGAACTGGACGCCAGTTCAATATCGAAGGTTTGGATACCTGACTTGTACATTCCTTCTGAGAAAAGCGCAATCGTGCATCACGTGACCGTTCCTAATAAGCTTATGCACGTGTTTCCGGATGGGAAAATACAGTATAGTTTAAGGTAATTTGCTTCTTTTAGTATATTTCATCACAACATAACGTTTATATTTTTCCCTTGCCAATGTCAACTTGAAAGACCTCAACTATTTAAGAAAACCGTCCAATTCTAATTTTGCCTTTTAAAAAAAAGTATAATTGTTTCCTGCAAATAAATATTGTACGAAACAGAGAGAAAATGTTGGGATTTTTAGCATCATATTGTGGGTACATGTACCCTTACTTTACGTACAAAACTATCTTCTTTTGCATTTTAAGAAGGTACTGTTATAATATCCTGGTAGTTCATGAACTTTTTGACAGCCAAAAAAAAATCATAATAACTAAGCGCGTATTTAAAAAAGGCAATTGCTAAACTTCTCAAAAGCAAGCAAATACTAGTATTCCACTTTTTTAATAATTATAACATGTACAGTTTCGTGTCTATTCTGGTAAAATTATGCATCAAGATAATATTAAATGACTGTTACAGTTATCCTATTCTGGGCGTTTGATAATGTGAACGCCCATTATGTATAATTATTCTTGCTAGTACATAATAAATAATCATCTTCTATACGTTTATATTTCTTAATTTAGTTCTTAAAGACAGTCAAATACAATTATTCTACTCCGCTCCGTCAGTTTCCATTACCTAGCTGCTTGTAAAGACAAAAGAAAGATATATTTACAACAAATAATGCACCAAATATTTAAAAGAAATACATTCTTTCATTGTTAAAATAAAGGCATGTATCTACTTTTAGTTATGCATCAAATTTTACAGGATTTCGGCGACTATCAAGTGCAACTTTGACCTACGAAAGTTTCCGTTGGATTTACAACACTGTTTTGTAGAAATGGAAAGCTGTAAGTGAATAATATCAAAAACTAAAAAACCATTTACAAAATAATGTACAAACCTAAAATCATATGAGTATATACTAATTTCCATCTACATGTACCATGTTTCTAATATATATATTATCAGTTCACCTAATTTGTACTTTAAAGCTAAGGTTTCATGTTTATGTTAGATAGTTACTCTACATGTACATTGTGTGCTTGCAATGCGCAGGTGCACAGTTTATTTAATAACTGAACAAATATAAGATGAAGTGTTTTTTTGTATTTGTTTTTATTTTGGGCTTTTTTAACATTTTACAAAAACGGTCGAATAGGATATGATCAAATAAACCTACATAAGAACGCTTTAAACCTTTACAACATTTTCGTTAACTGTATAAATAGCAATTCATGTAAGCTATCATTTTGATTAATGGAAAAATTCATCTTCCGACAAACTGCTGTCGAATTAGTTACAAAAAAGCTTCTATCAAACCAAATATGATACAATTTATATATGAACTCACATTTTATTATAACTAGTAGCATCCATATCTTGAATACCGGTATATTTTTATATATTTATAGACGGGTATACTACTGACACACTAAGGTTTGAATGGGATAAAACACCCATTAACATAGACAAAAGTATGCAAATCCCGCAAATTCTTCCTTTTTTTTTGTTTCCCTCTTCTTTTTTTTTTTTTTTTTATTTCCTCCTTTTTTTTTTTTTCCCTTACTGCAGGGAACTAAAACGACAGGGCAGTGCGATAAAGAGTACTTTGAAGGTATTTGATTTGTTTAATAGTATTTTATATAACTTTAAACTGAGTCGAGTAAATAATACTTTAAACAGTCGAGTAAAATTATAAACTGAGTCGACATGGTCGAGTAAATAATACTTTAAACAGTCGAGTAAACAATACTTAAAATATAGATTTCTTATTTTCTAGCTTAATAGGAACATTGTGAATATTATCAATCAAGTTTTTTAAAGGGACACAACTTGTGTAATAATTGGATAATAATGTAAGCTACGTTTATGCACAGTTTCTTCCCTTGTTTATATTTTGAATCGTACATCTGTGCAATTGTTTGTATACTGTTTATAAGATAAAAGGCAACTAAAAATTTTTACACGTTCATTTTCGAGTAGCTTGAGGTTTTTTTTTGTAAAAAGACAGCAGTAGTATATATACTTATTTGAAGGATATCAAACTGCACCTCTTTAATCTTAAATAGGAAAAGCAGAATGTCGACTTTAAAATGATCGCCAGCATGTAATTCATCACATTCATCGGCATTTCTTTTCGCGTATAACAATACGCACCCAAATAGGATATAACCTGTGACATTTTCAGAGTATAACTATGATAATTTATAAACAATATCAAGTATTTCCACTTTTCTTAACAGTCGGGTTCTCGTGCGTCAGATTTGATTTCTGGATGAAAAGAAGCGTCGGTTATTACGTCACACAAGTCTTTATTCCAAGTTTTCTGATAGTATTTCTATCATGGGTGTCATTCTGGCTCGACATAGACGCCGTTCCTGCACGGATTTCTCTTGGTTTGCTCACCGTCCTAACAATGACCACGCAAAGCGCAGGTGCAAGAAATAATTTACCGAAAGTTTCCTATCTGAAAGGTAATCATTTCTAGAAATGTCCATTCAATGGGTTTGTTGTCTGACTTTGTTTCATATTGTATGTGGATAAAGTGAAAACATTAATTCTGTGTCTGTCAACATATAATACTTTTCGGGAATTATGTCCTTCGATTTATGACGGAATTATAAAATTTAACGAGTAAAATCAATTATGATAGCAGTGTGCTATATCGCATTTTCGCTCCGTGGGGTGCCAGGCGAAAACACGACAAAGTAAACATTTTGTCGTACTTTCGTTCTGCGGGACGCAAGGCGAAAACACAAATATACGAAACAGTATTTACGCCCTGTGGTACAAAAGTGCGACAAAGTGGTGTCGTATGTTTGTGTTTCCGCCTGGAGTCCCGCGGAGCGAAAGTACGACACGATTTTGACTTTGTTGTATTTTTTCCGGCTCCCCATGGAATGGCACAAATCAGTCACAATATGAAAGTAATGCTATTTGCTATTGTATGTTCAACAAATGATTAATTAAATACGTAGAAACAGATTGAGAAACATTAAGACTGCTTTCACCAAGAGAAGCTTTGCTAAATTTCAAATGTATCCTTCAGCGATGTTTATATAAGCGATTAATCAAAAATTCGCATTATATATTCGGCAATGTTATACATTATACATTATTGTATACACAGTGGCCAAATATGACAAATGACATAACAAAGTTTTCTTCATATATGTAGTAAGTAGAGCATATTTTACAGGCAAACATTGTTTTTAACTTGGGCGGTATAACTTAATATTTTGTACTCACTACTCAAGGTATTGCAATCATTACCAAGTCCCTTCGGCTTTAATTTTTTAAGTGCTAAAATCTGTTAAAGTAATCATGAATATTCACAATTTTAAATAAATTGGCACTTTTTCTGAATTAGCCATAGATGTCTGGATGGCAGTGTGTCTCGGGTTTGTGTTCCTTGCTTTGGTGCAATTTGCCTATGTTAATGTACTGTCCCGAGTTGAGAAAAGGCGGAAGCTGACCACGCACGAAAATATCCCAGTGGATTCCGTAGCCTCGGAGGCTGACGTGGATAAACTGACACCTAGCTCCTCACATGACGCCGGATTGACGTCACATGACAACTTTCAGAAGGAAATGATTAAGGTATATGTGAAAAGTATCTGTAATAAGTATCTGCTTTCAAATACAATATTGAGATCATTTGATTACATGGCATTGTTTTTTTTCACTCCTTTAGATCTACTACTGTAACTAACTACATAAATAAAATACATTTTATACATTTAAAAAAATGAGCAGTATATGCATCAGTTGAGCACACGATTATTTTAATTTTCAATTACAGCTTAAAATTCCTGGTTACCTAAAGCAGCTTGATTTCCGCAGGATAATGAAAGAAGACCGGGAGAAAGCCAGGAATGTTGACAGGGTATCCCGAATACTGTTTCCGGTAGCGTTCCTCATATTCAACATTGTGTACTGGTTTACATACGTGTTTTGGGAACCAAAGGCGATCGACGGAAATTAGGTCAGCCATTTTGTTATCAACTTTGACGTCACATATTTGTTACAGCGACATACAGCGGATATTTCTTTGAAGGAGAATAGTGAGACTTACATCAAAATTAGCTAGTTATTTACAAGTATGCATCTGAATGGGTTTTTTAAATTGATATTCAATTTAGAATTGAATGTACGCAAACAACACATTCACGTAACGTCGCTACTCTGACGAAAAACGCTAATATGCGTGTTTGAGTTATTTACATTTTGAATATTCTCCATTTGTGTAATTATACTGCAAGGTTTATATGCGTGTTGTGATCGTTTTATTTTATATAAAATTTAATTTAGTTTGATTGTGTAGAATGCTAAAAACTTATAAGACACTTTCTGTGATCTGTTTATGGCTTTGGGGATTGCTGGCTACATCAGTTCAAATCTGGCAAAGGTCAAGTCGTTGTTTCCTTCAGCAAGAAGCTTTCCCTAAATGGTTACTACTGTTAAGTAACAATGATGTATATATATTGTTTGATTGGTTTAAGCATTTATTGTATCATAGTTTGGGAACCTTTCTGTTGAAAATGTGTCAAGGATAATCGTATACATATACATGCACAGTGCGTTAACTGGAGTGCAGGTATTAGTTACCCGCACTCCAGAGCATGTCCATTGATTGGCTGATTTTTGCTGGGGTTTACTTATTGTGACGGCAGAGAAAGGGAAAGCGGTTAAAATATAATATTCAGATGCTCGTTCATTGGTTCCATTTTTCTGGGGTTTCATATTGTGACAACAGGGAACGTGTTTTCATGTTTGACTATGATACAAAAGAGAAAGAACATCAAAACACTCGGCAATCTCCGTCCCCTCGCACAAATCAGATAGCCTCGTGTTTCGATGCTCGTTCTATTACTTATTTAAACTCCATTGCGAAACAAGTTCTTGCAACTGATATTAATCACTTTCGAACCGCTTCTTGGAACCATCCAGTACTGGTGTCATTTGAAGAATGTTGAAGAAGTTGGCGGTGACCGATCATGGCTCGAACTCATGATCTCTGGGTTGAGAGACAGACACATTAACCATTATGCCACCGGTACCCTATTGTTTGATTGCCTTACTTTGTCTGATTCCGGTATTTTTTTCTAATTGTTTTGTATGAAAATGAATCTACATATACATTAGAAGTAGTACTTAGTATTTTTTCTCTTTTTATTTCTTAGTCAATTTTATTCAGGTTCTTAGTCAAATATAAAGTGTCGTGCTCCATGATTTGTATCATATTAAAGGAACTCCACTGAGGTCCAAAAGCCTAAAAATATAAAATTTGAATTCCTTACATAGAACAGCTTTGGCATTTTAAACGAAAGAAATGCAAATGTTAATTACGAAATTTACTCAGAATGGTGTTATGTTATTCGTAATCCGATTTGAGTGAAAAGCGTTGCAACGCTTTTCAATTTTTGCTTATATTCACTACAAGAATAGTTATCCTGGAAAAACGAAATGATTTAGCACACAAGTTATTGGTATAGACCTACAACAAAAGGAACATTTATCTCGCAAAGTTATTTCAAGTCCCGAAATGTTAAATATAACCGCAGTGGAGTCCCTTTAATGATAGAACATTTTCTACATAAATATCAAAATGATTGAAAGACGACTTGTTTTAATCTTACTTTCCTTTTAAACATTAATAACATGTGCTTTGATGCCAAAAAGAAATCAAGTATCGGATTATTTGTGGTAATGCCGTTTTGAAAGCGTACTTAATGGTCGTCACTGTAGATTTGTCACGTGGTCGTGACATATAGGGATTACTACACAAATATACAAGAGTGAGGAATAAAATGGAAAATAATACAAGAGAAATATGATACATGTTGCTTTGACTTTCTGGCTACTGACGAGACAATGCACGACATGAAATTAAATCGGTAATTATGCATTTTAATGCGCTAACCAAAACGAAAGATCAATATTTGTCGTTTTGGCACCCAATTTGTCGTTCTGAAAGAACACGACTTTGTGGAGTCATATATATCACAATTTGCACCTAAAGTGGAATATTAAGTTAGTAAATGAACATTAACGACCTTTATTCATTAACATTTATCAATAGTAATAGTAAAAATTATGAAGAACAATATAAAAGCAAGAAATTTGAGAAATTTAATGCCAATGCATGAGTTCACATTACGGCATGCAATAAAGCGGAATAGTTAAAGTATTAAGTTAAACGTTTTGTGTTGTTGACATGAAGCAACAAATTTGCCCTTTCTTGTATCTATCTCATATTATATAAGGTCAGTTTGAACAAGGGCTGTTCGTACATATACATTTTGACTCGTATAATACATAAAGAATTTCATCCGTATTTAACAAAAAAAAGTAAAATATTGCGCATGATATTGTTATTACCAAATGCAGCACTAGTCATTATAAGTGAAGTCCTTGAAATACCACATTTCTCACAATATTTCTTTCAATTTTTGCATAATCCTTTTAAATTATCTGTTGGCAATCTACCATGAAAATGATTCATTTTGTATTTATCTAATGATCTTTACACGCTTTCATGATAGTGCCTCATGTTTGTCTCATCTGTCATATGTTTTCTATTCCAGTAATGGATTAAATATGACACGTTTCATTTTAGGTTTTGCTTTATAAAATTGAGTATGATATCCAATTCAAAACAACGTCCGTTAATGCTTTGGACCATTTGCTTTATTACACCTAAAATGGATTGTATCATAGTTTGGGGACCTTTCTGTTCAAAATTTGTCAGAGTTAAATCGTATACATATACATGCACAGTGCGTTAACTGGAGTGCAGGTATAAGTTACCCGCACTCTAGAGCGTGCCCATTGATTGGCTCATTTTTGCAGGGGTTTACCTGTTGCGACGACAGAGAAAGGGAAAGCAATAGAAATATCATATTCAGATGCTCGTTCATTGGTTACTTTTTCTGAGGTTTCATATTGTGTCAACAGGGAACGTGTTTTTATGTTTGACTATGATACATAAGAGAAGGAGCATCAAAACACTCGGCAATCTGATTAATAATCGGGGACTACGCCCCCTCGTACAAATCAGATAGCCTCGTGTTTCGATGCTCTTTCTAATACTTATGAAATGCCGGTAATCGGTCATGAAATAACGATAACTGGTAAAGAAATACCTGTTGTCGATACTGTAATAATACTAGTAATAGATTATGAAATACCAATTAAAAATAATGAAATACTAGTACCGAAAATTGATAAAAAAAATACCAGTAATCGGAAATGAAATACCAGTTATCGAAAGAATGTAGTACGGCCGATTTCTTGAAATAAACGTTGTAAAGTAATTGGCATACAGTGCGTGCTATCATTAAAAGCGTTATATTGGAGTCCATAATGTATAAATACACCAGTATATTATATTAAAGATGATAAAAACACTGGGGAAAATAAGTCTTGATAAACGATCAATTGTATGTGCAACTTCTTTATCTGGTAGAAACATTTGAAATCTTGAATGTTCTTTTTCTTTTATCTCTCCTTTCTGAAAAAAACAACATAAGAAGTGAAGGCAAATAACTTTGTTTTAAGAGATAAACAAAATTGTTCTTGCAACAATCAAAAAAATTGTCGAGGATTTAAAACTCAAATATCCCATAGTACCCGTTTCTAGCGATTTTGGTCATCGTCGAGTAGCAAGTAATTTTAGACAAATGAGGTTATATAACCACATCATAAACGAAATGTATGTTAATAATAAAATATTGATTGTATTGTCGTAAATATGCACAATGTTCTAGTAGGTAGGGCTGCGATTGGTCTCAGTTACCCTACGTGCAAGCACTTATAATTCTTAAGATATACTGATAATTATATTGTACTTTCTCAAGTACAAGTTAATATTTTTCCAAACGAATTGATAAACTTATCTAAAAAAGAATAACTGTATATCTATTCTTAATAGAAATCTCAATGATTTGCTAAAGTTATTTATACTCGTGCGATACGTATTGTAACGCTATTTACACCTGGTGCATGATATATCATTCTCATTGTTCAACGGTTCTTTGATTAATTAACATTCATAAAAACAATAGATCATAATTACTTCATTATCTGGATTTTGCACGTTGTGTAATTTTTCATTGCCAGCAGGTATATTCGTTTGTTTTCTCCGTTTTTCCACTCGAAAGTACACATTCACAAATGCAAATTCAATCAAGGCGGCAAAAACAAACAGTAAACAGGCAGCCATCCATACGTCTATGCCTGGAAGGAATAATTAATTACTCGATTAGTTTTAAAAGGGATAATCTGCTTGATTAATAAACATAACTTATGAACATGTTCTCTTTAAAAGTTTGCCAAAATAAAAGTGCTTCTGCAAATTCGTTTCATCTTTGATTATTATTTATTATCTGGTCATTAACATGACAAAATACGTATTATTATTTATTTTGTATTACATAATAATGTAAAGGTATCTTATGCAAACAATTTTCATTGCAATTGGAAACTAGGGTTTTCTGCTGTGTTGCAACACTCAAAGTTTTCATTGATAATAAAAAGAATAAGAAGACGACGAAGAAAATAATCATGATAAATATGGCAATAATAATAATAATAATATTTATAATACTGATGATGATAATAAAAATAATAATGATAATAATAATAATAATGATAATAATAATGATGATGATGATGATGATGATGACGATGATGATGATGATGATGATGACGATGAGTCGATGACGATGATGATGATGATGATGATGATAATATAATAATTATAATTATAACAATAATGATAATAATAATAATAATGATTATAGATATATAATTATAATATCAAGAATAATATAAGAAGACGACGAAGAAAATAATCATGATATTAAAAATGTCAAACAACCTTTGACATAAGATACTTTAGGAAGTGACGAACGCGCGCCAGCACTCTGTGTCGTCATGGTGAGGACCGTAAGCAACCCAAGAGAAATCCGTGCAGGAACGGCTTCTTTGTCTAACCAGAACGATACCCATGACAGTATCACTATCAACATGCTGGGTATATAAATCTGTGTTATGTAGTAACCGAACTTTCTGGTTAAATCCAGTTCTAGCATAATACACGTGTATGTCACTGAAAGAAACATTATAATTTATGAGCATTTCATTCATATATAAATGTAACAGTGTTATTTGATAAAAAAAAAATCCCATAATACAACAAATGGGAGGAATGGAAGGTGGTACAGGGCTTTATATATCTTCCATTCTGCCTACCAAACATTATTGGCTCGGATTCGAGTCCAATTAACTCACGACCATGTTTCCTTGTATTGCAGTCCAATCGCGGTTGTTTAAGGACATGAAGTTATTTCGGTAATGCTCTTGCAACATAACGGAATCATGTTATTAATAACATCAAAGTATAGGTAAACTACATCAGATGTAGTTAAAGTGTTCATCGACGCTTTTCGACACAGTATAATATAATGTTTTTCCTCAACAAGTATGACGTCATGCCTTTAAAGACCGAGCTTAGACCGCAAGGGTGTTTAACTCAGATATACTCAGTCAATATGACCCTTAATAACAGAAATATATGTCTATAAAATAAAGCTTGTATGTGCAGATCATATTCATATTATAATACACACCTGTTATATATTCTTTATCACACTGTGACCTTTTCATTTCCCCGAGGTCGAACTGCGCAAGCGCAAGTCTCGTATCTCGCGAGACGGGTTGTGGATTCCATCGAAACTCTAAAGTGTCTGTACTGTATCCATCTAAAATTATATTTACAACTTTCAATGTCCAGTCAACGTCATATGCATATACATACAAGAGAAATACAAGTATTGTAACCATCTTAAAAGTTGTATTCAAGGACATTTTGTTGGGCTCAAAGGCGCATCATCATATTTCAGCTTTACTAGTGGAGGAAAACCTTAAGTGTCCCCCTGTACAATATTTTAGGTACAGTACAAACGGGCAATTGAGTATAGCCATCGACGTTTCGTAAGCTAGTTGGATAGCTTTCTCACACGGAGAATCCAAAGACGCTGACTCGGCTTGAACCTACAGCGGTGAGAGGCAGGTTGTTTGAGGTCAACGGCCTGAACCACTCTTCCACAGATGTCCCCTCCTTCGAAACATAAAATTTATAAAAGAAAATTAATTTTCAAATTATATTACATATGACAAATTTAAATCTTTAGAGGAAGTTTATGAATTAGTTAAACATTCAATTTCCAATTATGTATTTATTTGATTTCAATAACTTTTAATCAATGTTTCTAGGTTTTTCAAAATCTGTATAGAATAATTAGAATTGTTTTATTAAGAAAAGGAATGTCTGCACTTGTTATGCATGTTTAAAAGTGTATAAAGTTATATATTTGGTGCAACAATAAATGTTTTAAAACAAAACAAACAGACATACTTTAAAAATTATTGTATGAAATAAATATGATAGTAAATTGCCTAAAAAGGGAATGACGCATACACCAATTGCTAAACGTATTAAGCCGTACTAATATTTTGTTCCGGAACATTTTATTTTGTTTTTATATATAATATTCATTTATGACACTTTCGAGAATCGACCATGAGGTTATGGAATCAATATAATTTTACTGTTGATAGATATTATAAAAAATATTTCATATTATTATAAGATAAAGCTGTATACCCTTTCCACTATGACCAATTTAATTTTCTATGATAGATTTCTTACATTATAGCTTCTACCATAGAACATCAGTGATAGAAATACATGAATAATCTAACCAGTGTTTTTTTCTACCTTTAAGTTATCTTACTTCATATTTCTTTGACTTCATATATAATTATACATTTATACTCAAATGATAAGAATTTTATTTCAATTTTATCTACGTGGATCTTAAAATCGAACGACAAGATGCAAATGAACCTTTGCTTTGATGATATGAGATTAAATCAGGAAATAAAGATCGTATACTAGTTAAAATTAAATTCTTCAAATTGAATCATATTATCTTGAAAAATAACACTTTTATCTGATGCATGCAAAAGCATTGCAATTTATGAGCACACTAACTCGAACACGAAACATTTCTACTCTAAGTGTGTACATTTGTTAATTAAATTTGTTCATTATAGTATAGACGAAGTCATTCACTGTTAATCCTATCAAACAGGAATATTACTTTGTTAGGGGCATTTCTGTTTTGTTTTCATTTCTGATCAATATTATACAATTTTTTTATTTTTTTGTGCATACACAAAGTCACATGTACCATGTCAAAATTCTTTCCAAATATGACCTTAAAGCTAAAATAAACCAAAATGTTTGAACCTTTTTTGTGCAACTATTTCGCTATTCATAGTTTTACATTTTTTAAAACCCCATTAATTCTTAGAAAATGAATATAATTTTTCCTTCTGTAGTAAGGGCAATTATGTGTTTTATTATGTACATGTAATGATGGCATATCAAAAGCATATAAACGAGACAAAATAGCACTCAATTTGAAATTATGTTTCATATAGATACAAAATGTAATCAAAATGGTATTTTGAATACCATGAATTTTCCAAAACGCATAAAAAGCAACAAACAATCCAGTGGGTAACTCTTAGTAAAAATGTAACCAGTAACAGCAACAAGAAAACCAAGCCTTTAGAAAATAAAGAATTAAAAGAATTGTTTGCAGAGTTACTGGGTATATAACTATCAAGTTCGTAATAAAGCTACGCATCACATCACATCACATCACATTACATTACATTACATTACATTACGTTACATGACTAAGTGGTGTTTTACAGCTTACAGCTTTCCATGATCACTGCGCAGACTTGTGAGTCTAGAGGATACTTCCTTAGGTCCATGTTACAATGTAAAGTTGCAGATATTCTGAAAGTGTAAACCATTTAAGGCTGCATAATATTAATAAGTAAGTCAAATATTTGGGTTTACTAAGAACTTAATGCTATTCAAATAATGTCAATAATATTCATATTCACATAATCATTTTTTTATTTACTGTAAATTGTATGTTATACCTACAATACTTTGCATAATGAGGATTTTCAACTACGAGAATGGACGGAGAGGAAGCGCCGAATGTTACAATAATATTGTAACAAAACATAAATGAATGAAATCATTTGAATGCTCAATTGACCTAATCTTGTTCATGGACATGCAACTGTCCCTGGCCTTATTACGCAGAATATAAAATTGATGGAAAATAAAATGTCATTATTACGAATTTGGGAACATCTTCAAATTTGTTCTTACAGTTGTGATCACGTAACCTTCAATGCGACACTATCATGCAATTCCACGAAATCAAAAAAGATGCGCCTAGACTTAGAAAGAAAGCAATGGACAGAGCTAAGTACATTGTAAAATAAAACGTTGAAAAAGAATCGGAAGTTATGCATGCATACCACTGAAATTACCGTATATGCTAACAAAAAGTTTGACTCTGATTAAAAAAAATGTATATTTACATATTCAATGAAGTTTGGCTAAGAAATACGAATATTAAAGATAAAAGTTTGCTTTTGAACGATTGGGAATATTTAAAACACAAACGTTAATATTGTATTTGTTTGGTCTGGTTTTAAAAAAATAATATCAATTAAAAAAAAACAACCTGATACTATATTGGACTCGTCCCTCTGGATAGATGTGCATCAGTTTATTTGGAACAGTTACTATATGGAACTGAGCTTTCTTCTCATTGGTTATAAATAAGTCTGGTACCCATATACTTTGTATCAGCCGGGAATCAAGCTCTAAAGATCTCAATCTCGGAATTTTCTTGTAGGCCAGTCTGGAATCGTTCCACGTTTGTCGAAGAAACATTCCAATTGAATAGTCCTTGGAAATATCAAAAGCAAAGCAGATCTATCATGTAATATGAATTTCTAGTGTTAAATTAGCAAAATATATACAAACGTTTAAGTGGCTGATATACCAAACATTTAAGTAAATATACCACTAAATCGTGCAATACTAGTATTGGAATGAAGCATATAGCCGCCGATATATTAATGATTTACTTAATATGAACAATGATGCTCATATAACAATGAATTGTCAAAAGTGCTTAGGAAAGAATAAATATAAAGATTTTTTAAAATACATTTTAAGTAACACTTTTCACGTGAAAGTGAATATAAGTTAACGTTTGTAACTTGTGTTAGAAATATAATAGACATCTAAATCAGTTTGTGCATCAATATGTAATATAGTTTTCTTCCTATCCTTGCAAGTTCAGTAACATATTTTTTACAATGAATTATTTATTGATGCTAACACATGAACAATCAAACCTCTTCAACATTGTTGGTATTTTTTTACAATATCTTCTAAAAACAAGAACCGGTTGAACCGGGTGTTGCTCTCCAACTACATGTAGGATTTGGACACAGAAAAGATTATCTTATGTAGTTTCAGGGTTATGTCACAGACAAAGTTCAAAGTGTGATAATTCCAAAGTAGTTGTTAAATGCGACTTCAAATAATGACATTATTGGCCGGACACCATTTTGCTTCAAGGTCATGGTGTGACCTTGACCTTCAAGGTAGCGATCCAAATTTGCACGGGACACATTGTGTCAATATGGTGATCATTTCTGTGAAATAGTTGTAAAATACAACTTCTAATAACGAAGTTATTGGCCGGACACGAATTTCCTTAAGGTCATGCTGTGACCTTTACCTTCAAGATGGTGATCATTTCTGTGAAAAAGTTGTAAATTCCAACTTTAAATATCCTTGTTATTGGCCGGACACGATTTTGTTCAAGGTCATGGTGTGACCTTGACCTTCAAGGAAGCGACCCAAAAGTTGCGCGCGACACGTCGCCTCCATATGGTGATCATTTATGTGAAATAGTTTTAAAATCCGACTTTAAATAACAAAGTTATGGGCCGGATAAGAATTCGGGACGTTCGTACGAACGGATGGACTGACGGACTGACGGACGGACAACCCGACGACTTTAAGCTCCCCAAAATTTTTTTGGGGAGCTTAAAAAACGTCACAGTTGTACATAAATGTTATGATTTATGTTGGTTTTTTTCAATTTCGGTAACTTTGAATTCTACATAGAATTTAGTGATGCGTTTCAAAGTAAACGATCCTTATATTTTTATTATCCGATCGTAAATACGTTTTCCTTTGAATCATAAGACAAACTTTACATCAAAAACAATTTGATTTAGATAGAGAACATCTTACATATACTTAAAAAAAGTTGTTTACTCTTGGAGCGTCAGAGAGAAGAAAGTGTAAGTTGTCATTAATAAATGATACTGCAGACATACTTGACAATTGATATAATTCGAGTACCTCTTCTTGGTAAAGTTTTACAAGAAGTATATGACTGTGAATTTCCGTTTCTCGGCACTGTATGACATTACTTTGTATATTCTGTAATAATGTCAATCCAATTCTTTCTTTTTATTTTATCTTATCATATCCTTTTTGTTGAGTGACATGATATCCATCAAAGGGCAAATAATTGGTGAATAGATAGAATAAAAAATAACTCGAAATTTTGCCATTACTGTGTTCAGTAATCTATTATATTATGAAACGATAATCAGTAATCCACGTGGCCGACGGAAATATATCTAAAAACCAGTAATCAAATTCAAATGTTATTAGTAATGCACAATTCTTAAAAAGAGTGGGCCAGTGTTTTTATAATTTAAGCCTTTTTTACATCATTAACACTTTTCGTTAAAGAGCATAATAATAGCCAAATTCTTGAATCACATTTCTTATTAAGCCGAACTTTAGTGGCGGGGGAAAATAAGCATTATTTTATTTAAACTTACCATGTTTGATTCACTGATACTATCAATACTTGTAATATGAAGCTGTACCAGAACTGTCACTGGAAAATCTAAAACACAAGAAAAATAATTGCAAAACAATAATAAATAGATACGTTTCTGCATTATAACGAATCCGCTCACAACATAAAACAATCCAGAAACTCAACCAAAATACCGCCAAAGTACTAAATGTATATTAACAGGCAAGAAGGACAATATAAATATCTCAGATCTTACATTGCGTGTTATATAATAATACAATGTCAGTAGCAAAAAAATCCTGTAATTTGCTACAAACATATTCAGTATAATCGATAATATATAATTATTTTGTCCGAAACCATGGTACAGGGTCTTTGAGATGTCGGAATAAACAGATTCATATCTTAAAATAATTATATAGTCGAAGCTATAGTCTCACATTTCATTGATTGTTGTGCTATTTACTTGACTACAAAGACTAATCCTTTTATCTGACATTATATCTACATGTCATTGTGCCATTGAAGACAAGCTAATTTCTAGTCATATAATACTAAATTGATGCACTTAGTTGGTTACCTTCCTCGTAGTTTGGTGGAATTCGGGGATCATAGTTGTTAAGAAGATTATCCAATGTTCGTTGTCTGAAATGGAATATGTTTTCACATAACGTCACATAATATAAAGTCCAGTTTTCTCTTTATTTCCTTGGACCCTAGCGGCTATGTAAAGTATTTATGCTGTACATGATAAGGTCATGATAAGGTAAAGAGTAAGGTCAATCCGCAAATCATTGTAAATTAACAATAACCTCTATATTCTCCTATACGTTTAACGACATTTGAAGCCGGTTTCGAATCAAACAAGCATCACATCAATGCTAGGACATGGCATAATTTAAGAGGCCCTAGTGAATTTATTGTCTTTTATGCATGTAATGAAATTGAGACATAATATAATTATATCAATAATAAACAATGGTTAAAATCCTAATGTCAATTAGTTTATGACACAGTCTCACAAAAAAATATTATACATATACTTAAGCTGAATTTGAAGAATTTACAATATAATACATACACTTTAGCGGAACTCACAAGAAGAACAATTAGAAAAAAATAGCCTATTCCCTCGCCTTTCACTGTTACAAAATTGCATGACAATATTTATCTCGCGATACTATTATCTCCCATGTCACATTGGCCAATTTTCTTAATTATGATTTATATCACATACATCAAATGTCAAGATTTCTGATACTGATACTACGTATGACTTTAATCAATTTATGCATGAGCTTTGCATTTCCTTTCATCGAAACTCATCGCTTATAATGTCATCAGCAGTGCACTTTGAAAATATACATAATTCATAAGCTGAAATGCATTTTTCAGTGCATTCTGCTATTGTGCATGCACTAATTTTGTTCTTTATTTTAGTCTATTTGTAAACGCTTATCAATGTAACATACTTGTTTATTCCCAGCAGAATCTTGTACAAAACGTTATGCAAAGCAAATAATCAAGCCCCTTATCTTTAAATCAAACACTCAAAGCAGATAACAAAGGCAGAAGGCAACCGTATGTCTGTTAAGTATGTACAATTCTTGTTTTTGCACCGTACTGCACTTCATTAAAAGCAATTTTTGAATGACAACGCCAGAAAACTGCCAATCAAATGATAAACATAAAAAATTATCATAATTTGATGCTCTCCGGTGCTGAGCTGTGTATAATTATTCAACGTTATTCACGTCAGGAGTAATAATTAAAATACACCTTAAGTAGTTATGCAGATTGTCAAATATAATTTTATGTACGAATTCAATAAGCAAAGTAAATGAAAACGCAATCAATTTTCCTTCTCAATCGTAAGCAGACACAATACTGAAACAACATATAATCAGTCTGGATTATATGTGTCTTAGAAAAGACTTTGCCTTAAACGCTTATATACTAGTATTTTAATAATCATTAATTTCAAATGATAGAAAAATACGTTGTTATTACATTGTTCGTAAGTCTCTTAACATTTGGTAAATACTGACTATGCATTGTATTTAAGTCTAACATCATTTGCCGACCAATGAAATCGCTCCAATTAAAACAAAAAAGATGCTGTTCTTAATCAAGCAAGTTTTGTCACTTATTGTTTAAGAAACTGCATAATTTTGTTACCGTAATTTGATTATGAAGAAAATACTCTTATATTTAATGGTGTCAGTACAAATAAAATCTTCTGTATATAGATTGCATTTACATTGTTACTTTGTCTTGGTTACAACGTACGATTTTAATTAATTTTTCAAAATATGAGACTAACATTTGCACTGTCAAATAGTAAGCACTGTTATTGAATAGTCACAACTAATTTATAAACTTACCTTTCCGATTTATTTTCAACATTGTCCACATCTTCGAATTGTTCGGAAAACAAAGCATTGCGTCGAAACTCGGCATGTGACCGTGCAAAGTACTTTGTGTTTATTGTTGCTAGATAAATTGCTGCAATAACAATTTTCATCTTGAATGATTTGGACCTGAAATTTTAAGTTTTTGTTATCATTCTTGGTTATGAATTGTATAATTATAGTAAAGTTAATGACACTGATCTTGTATGATAAACAAAGAATGATGACGATGAAGATGATGATGATGTCTATGATGATGATGATGATGTCAAAAGTTATAACAAAGCAAATGACACTGATCTTGTATGAAAAATAAAAGATGATGATGAAGATGATGATGTCGATGATTATGATTATGATGTTGATGATGCCGATGATAAAGATAATTTTTGAAATTAATAAGAAACGTGTGTAAGTCGATTATAATAACGTATACACATTATAATCATCAACAACAACAACAACATCATCATTAATTAAATAAAAACACGAAAGTTTGTAAGTGTTTTAAAATATTAAAAGAGCTAAAAAATGCCTACGTATTTAATTGCAAAAAGTATTATACTCTTTTACATCAAAGACATTATTTCCTATGTACCACAACAAAGTAAATACAAAATACTACCTGACAAAAAGCAATAGAATTTTCCTCTTTTTTTCAATGAAATACTTCCTAGAAAACTATGTTCAAAGAAAGACGTTCCTCGAGGAACTACAAAAGCGACCTCTATGTGATAACATCTGGATATCATCTTATATCATTTGAAATACATCAGGGATTACTGCTTTATAGCATGCTATGAATGATTTAACAATTAATTACACCATTTAAACGTTCTCTACAGACGTGATGCCTGTTCTTACGTGAATCAGCGAGTATGTTACAAGTTAAATTGTGTATTAGGAATGACAGACAACAAGCGATTCTCTGAGAAAGTCTCCTAAAAGGCAAGTTATTGCTGATACAAATGGAAATAGTGGTTGAAAAAACTTAAATTGATATTTATAGTTGCTTGGAAAAGTGGTTGAACATAAATTTATATCTATAGTAAATCTGTAATCAAAAGAGAAGTCTTATCTTAGATATATTTCATATAAATTGATGAATAAGCACTGTTTGTCTATCTGTATTTCTGTCTGTTTGTTCGTTCATTCATTCATTTATTCATTAATTCATTCGTTTATTCATTCATTCATTTATTTATTTATTTATTTATTCATTCATTCATTCATTCATTCATTCATTCATTCATTCATTCATTCATTCATTCATTCATTCATTCATTCATTCATTCTTTCATTCATTGTTCATTTGTTACTTTATTGAGAGATCTATATATGTAGATAAAGGTGTATTGCAAAAAATGATTTGAAATTAATGTATAAATAGATTAGCTAGAGTGGTGAACGTTGTATATTTTCATCTCAACGGTACATGTCAATCGGGTTAGACGTTACTTTTTTCATATTATAAATGGCTTTTCTCTTAGAGGAGAAGCAAAAAAAAAACGAAAAAGGTAAATATGTAAACATGGAGTTTGAAACGAATTACAGCATATTGAAGTTATACATAGTATAAGTTCAATCAATATGTTTAGCTGTAAAGTTTACCTTATTTTCTAAAATACTTCAAATGCATTACATCAGAAGCAACGTACCATTATGTACATGTAGTAACATGATTGTACGAATCGGTTTCTCAAAGGCAATTGCTATTTATATATCCTAATTCAGTCAAGGCATTCGATACAACAGTCAAAACAATTGTGTTTAAATAAAATGTAACATCAAAATAAGAACTACATGCAGTAAGCCAAACTTAATGGACAAAACACAACAATGTTAAACAAACGTTTTGTTATGATGGTACAATTCAGTTCCTTAGCTTTTCTTTCTGCTACTTTTTTTCTGTTTAGATTTACTGCCAAAGTACACACGTGAATTTAAAACGTACATAGAAAAGTTAACTTAAAATGCTTGTTACTAAATTTCTTTGAATCCCGTGGTATTATTTTCTAAAGTGTATTTACGATCTTATCGTAAAAGTAAATGATTGATTACTCAAAGAGTACAAAATGCTTACCCCAGCGGCATATGTATAATCTCACATTATATGTCCTTTTTTTCACCATTTCTTACACACGTTTCTCATTCTTTTAAAATTAAATCGTGTAATTCCCAAAGTCACTATAAAGGTTTATTGATTTATAACTGTAGCACTTCGATTGCGTTACTCTGTCGAGACACAAACACACATTTTCTTGGAGAATACTCGTATTGGAAATCATTTACTAACGTTTCTTCGTAAGACTTCCAGTTCGTATATCTGAAATAAGATCAGCTTTGCATGATTTTAATATTAATCCTAATGTACATATTGTGTAATTTGATTGAAATACACATATGCCAACTTAAAAGGACATTGAAAATTAATTGTGTCTTTTGTTGACTTGTACAATCGCGTTGTACTTAATATTGATGTTATTATCTTTACAATTTTCATTATTCTTCTCTTCATTGCTACTATAATTATTATAATCATTAGTGTTGTTGTGATTAACTGATATTATTGTTATCTTTTTACTATATGCACTTATAGAAAAGAAACAGAAACAAATTGAATATTTTTTAACAGTTGCACTGTTATGTATTCTTCATAGTCAAAAAACATAGAGATTACCAAAATACAACATTAAACAAATTAGTAAAAACAACAACAACAAAAAAAACAGTACAACTGAAAAAGCAAAAAAGCCAATGTGATACTGGCTAAATAAATTGTTATTTCTCATAATATTAAATGGCAAATTAAACCTCAAAATGCTTTAATATTCATTCTTCGGCACACTCTTAATTTTCGTGTCCTGTTAGAGTTTCGTTACCAACATTTTACTCATTGGCTTTATCCCTGATCCACCTTTTGATTATTTTATGTCTTGTCAAATAGTACACGTAAAGCAATTTTAATAATGGATCCGAAGTAATTTCTTGAAAGTAAAAAAAAACAATACATTGTTTACATTTTGGTACCTTTATTATATCACAATTTTTTCACATTCGATCCAGTCTTCTTCAGCAGAAAAGCGTCTTACTATTAAACATCCATTATAGCATAAACTTTAAGACACATTTGCCCTTTCCCTAGAAGGAAATAATTATCAATTTCTGTGTTTTAATAAGTTCTCATAATTTAAGTAGATTTTGTCAAAACACAACAACATCAAAACCATATATTCATAATATCTCTACATTTAAAACCATGAAACTTATAGAATAAATGGTTTGTATCTTAAGCTATCTCTTGAAACCTCCTTGCCCCTATCTCATAAATAACATAAGCAAGACAACTTAAAAGTGGTTAAAGTAGAAGGTATGTAGTCTTAATTTTGTTTTAAACTGCAAGATAAAATAAAGATTAAATAACAAAGCATTATTTCTTGACATAATATTATGATATGCTCCAGATTTACAAAAAGAAATCGAAATAAATAGATAAAATACAAGGATTTTAAAGTATATATTACAAGTAAACGTTACGAAGTTTGATAACAATATATTGCTAGTATCTACATTAAAAATGATAGCAATGTATTGGTAATGATTGCATAAAATTTTAATAACAACATATTGGTAATGATTACATTGATTTAGAAGGACATTATGCCAATCCTAGCGCAAATGTTAGATAAGATGTACAGTGTCAAAGTCAAATTAACTTGCATTCAATTTTATGAAAAAGATGGTTCATGTGAAAAATCAATGTCTATATCGGTGTATCGTTCAATAGATAAAAAGAGTTGAGAAGTCTTTTTTTATATTTTAGGCATTTGTTACATTTTATTCTTATCATTTTTATTATCAATTACTGGTCAATAACTATTACATTATCATTATCATGATGTACAAAGTATATCTTTATACTGATTCACTAGCAGTAAGTTGAAAATAATTGACACATGCGTTCTTCTATTCATTCGTAGTCCTTGTTCTACTACTATCGTCTTTACATTAACAATGCACCAAGAAATATTGTAAGAAAAGAAGAAAACAAAAATAACATTTTAAAAGAAAAAAAAATGATATTCGATTTCGGGTTTTGTTTAAACATTTATACTTCTAACGAACCACTTTGCCTTGTTTATCAAGATCATACCTGTTAACAGTTGATTGTTATGAATGTTTTCTAACATTTGCAGATTATATTCCTCATTACCTAAAGAGCTTTTCTATGGGACTGAAACACGAATAACATGAAATTTATACTTGTTTCCTATAAAGAGTATGCTCCCTTATTCTATCGTTTTTCCCCCGTGATTCTATATAATATAATCGCATGCTTTCCCAAACGACTGACTAATTTGTCATCGTTTTCGATTCAATAACTTTGCATCATTTAACAACAATGTACTTTTCTTATTTTCCTTCGATTGTAAACAAAATACATGAATTACATTTTAATAGGAGTTAACTTTAGTGAAAAAAACCAATGAAGAATAATAATAAAGATAATATTCATAGAAAAATAATAATAAAATTTTGAACATTTTTGAAATTACCGTTTCCTTTAACAAAAGAGAATTATCATAAATTAATTGATCTTTCTAAAGGATAATTTTGATTATAGAGGACGAAGAGTAATATTAATACAGTACATTGTATATAGCAGTCATGGTTCCTTCTTTGATATTCTTAAGTTTGCAAAATAGTAGGACAAATTCGTGCAAAGATAAATCGTTAATTTCATCTACATAAAGGGAAAGATTTTCTATTCTGAGGAAAAATTTTGGGGACAATTTTTTTGCAATATTGGGGTATCCCCGAAAACACCCCAATTTTAAAATGATATTTTTAAATCCCTTTACCAAACAATTGTTT